>NC_142147.1:6185000-6488750 GCF_024610735.1 Ursus americanus | reverse complement strand
TTACCATGGAGTGTGCAAAGACGTCCAAACACTGCCAAAGATGTCCCACGAGTTTGCCCACTCAGGGAATATCTATAAATATTTTCCTCGCTTAGGCTATTAAGACAAAATTATCTTGAAAACATCTTCTAAATGTTAAGTCACAAATGTTTTCTAATAATTCATTGCCCTTCTTTTCTCTCCTTTCAACGTAATTGGGTGTCCTTCATTTCAGGACTACATTGGAGATCTTTGGTCTTCCTTACCATTTCTCGTGGGAAAAAATCTTGACTAAACAGTCAAGATTTAGAGTTTGGTCAAAACAATCTTTTTTTTTTTTTTTTAAGATTTTATTTATTTATTTCACAGAGATAGAGACAGCCAGCGAGAGAGGGAACACAAGCAGGGGGAGTGGGAGAGGAAGAAGCAGGCTCATAGCAGAGGAGCCTGATGTGGGGCTCGATCCCACAACGCCAGGATCACGCCCTGAGCCGAAGGCAGACGCTTAACCGCTGTGCCACCCAAGCACCCCTGGTCAAAACAATCTTGACCCCTTAAATGAGGTATATTACTTTGCAGGGCTGCCATAACAAAGGACCACAGACTGGGTGGCTTAAACAGAAGAAATGTATTTCCTCACAATCTTAGATGCTAGAACTCTGAGACCAAGGAGTCAGCAGGCTGGTTTCTTCTGAAGCCTCTCTCCCTCGCTTGCAGGTAACCACTTTCCCCTCTGTCTTCACATGGTCTTCCCTCTGTGCATGTCTGCATCCAAATTTTTTCTTCTTATAAGGACATCAGTCATATTGGAATAGAAACCACCCTAGTGACCTAAACTAAAATAACCTTTTAAAGACTCTCTGTTCAAATATAGTCACTTTCTGAGATATTGGGGGTTAGAATTTCAACATACGACTAGGAGGGGGTGGGGAGACACAATTCAGACCATAGCATGAGAATAGAGTTATTTCCTCCGATATTTTGGGCAGAAATGGAAGGCACAGGAGCATGGACTCATTGGCTACATTTCTTCAAGAGAAAAAAGGGAAATGGAACCTGTCCACTCAACATATGGTCTCCAGTGGGAAGTCCGAAGGTGGGAAAAGCGGTGATTTGATGCTTCCATGGTTTAAATTTCCCCCTCCCCATCAGAGTAGGAATAAGATAACTCAGACTTCGTTGAACTTCTATTTTGGATTCCCCTTTCCTTTCCATTTCCAAAGTACCGGGAGGCTGAGGATAAATGGTAAAGTTGTCGGGGATGGGTGAGGGGTGACTCCTTCCCCATGACGGCGATGCCTGATATAAGTGCATCACTTTCCTCCAGGATTCAGGGTAAGAGTGAGGGGTTGTTTCTCTCTAAGGGAGAGAAAGCAGAATGAAAAGTGACTTTTGGAGGTTGCAAATCACATCTGCCCTGACTTTGATTAAACACGCTGCTGACTGGTTTTAGGAGATAAACAGTGTTTAATAAGATAGCCTAAACATGCCATCACTCTTCACCCAGACATGGAGATTTTTCTGAGCAGATGGGAAAGCAGGCTGTCAAGAATATCACTTAGCCTCATTTGACAATAGCAGAAGACTTGGAAAGAAATGTCAGTGATGCCCAGAACATGGCGCTGCAGTGGACGCCTCTGAGTACTCCTTGTGCCCTGTCTCATGTCCACCTTACATGTTCAGAACACTCTGATTTTCCTTTGGGGAAAATCCCTGGTGTTCCTGCTCCTGAGAAATTGCCATCGTTCCTGTCTTTTCTAAATCTTTTTTCATAATGACCTTAGATTCTATGAGCTATTTACATCTTCTGCCCAGACTTTTCTCTCAAACTCCACTCATAGATCCAACACTGGCACTCAAATAGTTGGCAGGCACCCCAAACTCCCGTCTACCTCCTGATCTTCCCCTAAACTTGCTCTAGCCACAGCCTTCCCCATCTCATCGGATAGCAGCTCCTTTCTTCCAGTGACCAGGCCAACAACCTTGGGGCCATCTCTGACTCCTGTCTTTCTCTCACGTTCCACATGCAACGTAGGAGGACATCTTGAAGTATAGTCAAAGTACGTTCAGAATCCAGCTCCTCACCACCTCCTGGCCACCATCATCTCTTGGAGAACTTAGTGCAACGGTCTCATAATTGGCCTTCTTGCTTCCACAGTCTACTCTACCAAAGCATATCTTCCAAAATGAAATTCAGAGCATGTCACTCCTCTGTACAGGTCCTCCAGGCTCACCATTTAACTCAGAGTAAAATTCAAAGTCCCTGCCACAGCCAATAAGAGCCCACATAATTTGAGAACGTCCTCTATTGCCACTCTCCCCCAGCTTGTTCTGATCCAGCACATGGGCCTGCTTGCTGCTCCAGGAACACAGCAGGCATATGTCTGCCTTTGAGAGCTCTCATTGGCATGGCTGACCCCTCACCAACTTCCAGCTGCCCCTTCTCAATGTGGCCTGCCCTGGTCGCCTTGCTAAAAATGCCACCTCTGGCACTCTTGTCTTGCTTTATATAACTTATTGTTTTTCATATATCCTGTAACTTACTTATTCTTCCTTATTGTTTACTGTCTGTCTGCCCAGCAGCCCTTTCCCTTCCCCAGCAAGAGACTAAGTTCTCCAAGTTCAGGGATCTTTGTCTGTTTTTCTTCTCTGAAATATCCCAACACCTAAAATAACGCCTGACACATAGCAGGTGCTCATACTTCTTCAATGAATAATAATAAGCACATATCCTTCCAACGAATTCATTTTAATTCAATCGAGCCCAAGTCTGTTACTGTTGCTTACAAGCAAAGCAGTCCAGCTGAGAGAATGCCCTGCTTCGAGCACCATGGCCCCAAAAGAAAACCTGTTATATTTTTCTGTGTCTAAGAAAAAGGATTAAAAGCAGAAAGAAACAGAAAAGATACATATTCTTCTGCTTGTCTCTATATTGAATTCACCTCTGACCTGAGCAATTGGCCCTTCCTGCCTTCCATGTTGGTAAAAATCAGTGGAAAAGTCACTGGACTTGGAGCCAGGAAACTCAGCAGGGTGCCTTGACCCTGATGTTTATGAAGGATGTGATCCTGGGCATCGCTCAACCTCTTTGAACCTGTTTTTTTGTTTTGTTTTTCTGTAGGGCAGAGCTAATCATCCCTATGCCTCAGGGTTGTTGCGAAGATTAAATGAAATAATGAATGTGACTCACTCAGCACAGATCCTGGGACTGGGAGGAGGGACCCCTGCTCCTTACAGTCAGAGCATCTCAGTATTGTGAGTAAGAGCATGGGCTCTGGGCCAGACAAACCAGTTCAAAGCCCACCTCCACCACTTACTATGATGAACCCTGGGCACATCACCTGGCCCCTCTGAGCCTCCATTGCCTCGCCCTCAAAATGGGATAATAAAAGTAGCCTGCTTCGGAGGACGAGCAAAGGAGTCAGTGATTCATGCCCGTCAAGTGTGGAGCACAGCACCCGACACACGCAAAGCGCTCAATAAATATTTGTTGTTGCTATTGCTGGGGCTCAGGAAAGGTTCGTTTTCCCTCCTGCGATGAGAGCTTCGGCGCACGGCCCAGACCATTTCTTTCTTTTTTCTCCTTTGATGCCAATGATGACACAAAACTTGCCCCCAACAACCTGACTCCCTGGAATATTTTGATGGGATAACAAAAAATGTGTTTCTTGGGCTTTCTACAGCTATAGTCCTATGACTTCCAGCCTGGAACTGTCAAAATAAGCCTGAAACACAGGCTTCATGCCAAGTCCTCTTTGAGAGGGAGAGAGTTAGCATTCAATCCTGCACTGCCCCCACCTCCACCCAACCCGGTTCTGCTGCTGCTGCGCACGGGGTCAGCCGTGCCTGAGAGGGCTGGGAAAACAAGGGGTTATTTTAGCTCCGTTGGCAGAGCAAAGGGTAATGTGTGGAGAAGGTGCATGGAGAGAGGCACGTGAGAACAGTCCAGAAATGCCTGGGAGAGGCCATTTGGATGCATCAGGGCACTGGAGGCAAAGGTTGTGGATGCTGTGCCCTCGAGGCTGACTTGGAGTCACAGCTTATGAAACCCTGCATGTTAATGAGGAATCAGAACCGCTAAGGACAGACAAGGATACCTGTCCACCTTGGAGGAGGTCTTACAGGGCGGTAAGAGTTGCCAGGGGCAGCACGTGGCTGCCAAACCTTGTTCCCATGCCATCATTGCTTCTTTGTCACTTCTGATTGTGACATGAGTCCTGTAAAACAGACACCCCCCCTTGCTGACTAAGGTCTCAGAGTCAGGAATCTATAAAACCACTTCCACCTCAAGCTCAGACGAACACACCATTTCCACGGCCTCTGGCCCCCTGTTCCGACCAGGAAGGCTAGGCTATCATAGGCCAACCCTTCACAGGAACAAATTGGACCCCTCTAAAAACCACTGTATTCTATCCATGAATTACCAGCTACACAAATTCAGACCTGTGGTTGACACAGAAACCATGCATTCAAATCCCCAGCAAGCATGTACATTCAGAAATAACTCATTGTCTTCCTGACGTCCCCTTTCGCACACAGGTTTATAATGGTCAGGACTCTTGGATGCAGATGACAGAAACCCAGCCGGAATTAGGTTAAGCAAGGAAGGGGACATAGCGGTCCCTGTGACTGAGAAGCTTAGTGGTAATCCAGCTTCAGGCATTCCTGGATCAAAGTGTCCAAAAACTATCCCCAGACATTGGTTTCTCTGCTTATCCCACGTTACAAGGATGGATCCCAGCAGGTCCCCTTCCCAACCTTGCATCTTACAGGTAGAGCGTCCCCAAGACAGCTGTTTTCTTTGCTGATATTTCCAGCAGAAATCCCAGAAAAGGATGGCCATGGCTCTGATTGGCCCTACTTGGGTCCATGCTACCATGCTAACACAACTGTGGCTAGAGGCACGTAATGTTCTCACACAAACCCCATTTTAATAGCTGCTATTAATCGTCAACTGTGTGCCAAGACTTGAACCACATTATCTCTTTATCAGCCTACTTTCAGATGATGAAACATAATTAAGGAGGTTAAAAAACTTGCCCAATGTCACATCCTGAAAATAGACAACCCAAAATTTGGCCCAGTTCTTCTGAACTCCTTAGAGCACCAATCTCTTTGCTGCTCTGGAACAAGCCCATAGAATATGCATCTATCCCACAAACAATTATTAGGCACCTACTGTGTGCCAGGCATTGAGCTAAGACACCAGTTATGACTGGAAGATCCTGAGGCCGTTTCAGCATTCCAGGCACCAGCTTCCTTAAACCTCCCAGGAGCCCTTTCTGGGAAGTGACCTGGTGGTGCTAGGATGAGACAAGCTTATCAGGTACCCCTGGGTAGTACAATTTCCCCAAAGAAGACTTAAGTCGCAGTCTGCAACTTCTGCTCTACCTGTTTGATTCACCCTCAAGGGGTTCGCCATCTTAGGGAAGACAGAAGCGAAAAAAGGGTCACCAACTGTTTGGTCCCAGACATATTTTTTCTCACCCTACATGATATTTTTTTCTAAATTGGTTTGTTGCCAATATTAAAAAGACAGTACATCTTACGTCCAATGCCACATTTCTAGCTTCTAAACATATTAGATGTGGCAATAATGTGCCCACACTCCCACATGGTGACATTCAGCAAGAACCGACCAGAGCACTGCCTACTGCTTTTGGGTGGAATGTGTGCTCCCTAGTTTGCCCTAGTCCCCCTTCATTCCCTGTTGCTTTCCACCCAGGCTGCTTTACTCATTTCCCTGCTAAGTGAGCAGAGTGCATTAAATGCCAAAGAGTACAAACAAGAGTCTATGGACATGCAGAGAAAGAAGCAATGGATTCCACTGGAGAAGGAGAAATCCAGAAGAGGTTCCAGGAAGAGGTCAAGTTCATGCTAGGCCTTAAAGGACCAGTAGGATTTTAGATATGAAAGTGCTTGTCATATGGAAGGTAGGCTGTTATCATGAGAGCGAGAGATTCTCTCTCTACCTCTACCCCTCCTCCTGCTCTGCCTTCCACTTGCACTCTAGCTCTCTCTCTAAAAAAAAAAAAAAAAAAAAGAATAGTTGCTCATGGATTCAGAGATGCAATTGAGTCCAGCTGGCCAGCCCACCCTGTGGACCAGAGTAGGGAGCCTTGCTCCAAAGTCAGCATCATCCCACTGACGTCTATAAACGTGACTGTTTCCTCAACAGACCTGATGAGCATCTTGCTAGGATCAGGACCTCTTGCTGCTTCTCCCAACTTCTTTTCTGGCTCTCCTGGCTGCTTCTGAACCCCTCAGGCTCAGACACTCAACCCCACCACAGCCTCCTCTCAGAAGAGAAAGAAGTACCCCAGCTGAATCTGGGTCCCCACTGTTGGGTGAGGGGCCAGGGACCCAGGAGGTGGATGAGAGGAGGGCAGGGCAACAGGTGACAAGGTGCCCGGCACAGCTGGCTGTTTTCTTCTAGTGCCCTTGGAGGTTGGTAGCATTATCCAAAGTTTACAAAGGAGGAAGCTAGAGATTAGTATGGTTAATGACTATGACCCTGGGCAAAGCCTGTCAGCTTCCATTTTATCCTCTGGATAATGAGGATAATTTACAAATCTCCTAGAGGTTTTTTTTTTTTTTTTAATGTGAAATTTAGAAATAGTGTGTCAAGTGCTGACCTGATGCGTTTGTTTCAAATAATTAGGAAATGTCTTATATCCCAGGCATAGTGCTGGGCACAGAGTTACAACACTCAGTAAGATAGACACAGTTCCTGCCTGTAGGGAGTTACAGTCAGTGTGTGTGTGTGTGTGTGTGTGTGTGTGTGTGTGTGTGTGAATGTGTCGGGGTGGGGAGAGTGAGTGACAACCTCCAATACAGTGCATAAGTGACCACTGAGAGGAGTGTTCAGGGATGATAATTCTGGATTGGGGAGTTCAGGGAGGATGTCCCATTTCAACGCCAGTGAAAGTCAGTGTGACTGGAGCAAAAATATGCCTGGGAGAGAGGGAAGACGAGAGAATGGGAGGATCACGGGCCCAGGGGAGGTAAGGTGAGGCAGGACCTTCGACATTGTGTTCAGGGAATTGTACTTTATTCTAGGGGCCCTAGGGTGTTGTTTTAAGTGTGGGGGGGGAGGGAATGAGGAGAAATGGAGGTTCCATGCATAACCTTCCAACTGATCCTTTGACCCACTGCAGTTCGTCTCAACTCCACAGGCAAAGCAATCCCATTAAAATGTCGGTCAGATCATACCATGCCTCTGCTCAGCACCCTCCAAGGGCTCCCCATTTTCCTCTGCAAAAAATCAAAATCCTCGCAAGGTCCCCCCATGACCTGGCCTGTTACCTCCCTGCTCACTTCGGATGACCTTCCCCGTAGAGTTTTCTCTCTGGCCGTTGCCTCCACCTGGGACGCCCTCCCTCTTCCCCTCATCACCTTCACCTCTCTGCACAGATCTCACCTTCCCAGTGAAGCTCACCGTGACCACATATTTAATTGTGCAAATTGCCTCCAGGGTACCTCTCCTAGCCCCTTTATACCTTGCTTTGCTTTCTCTATAGCACTTCCCTCCTCCTAACTGTCAGTGCCTCCTGGCCAAAGACCAGGAGGCTGCTGTGGGACACGCTCAGTTTATTATTGTTGCCATGACAGACCTGATACATCAGGAGAACCACGGGGAATCTCCTTCAGGGCAATGAGCGATACATCCAACTTGCTCACTACACCTGGGCTCCCGGTGGCCTTGGCCTGGAGGACGTTGATGGTTCTATGGGACTTACTTGTTTGTTATGTTTATTTTGTCTCCTCTTCTAGTTTCATGATGGTAAGGATGTTATGACTGTTCTGTTAACCGATATATCCAAGGGTCTGGAACAATGTGTAATACGTAGGAGAAGCCAAAGTCATATCTGTTGTAGAAATTAGCTAAGTAATCCAAGCACTGACAGGTCTTGGTGGTTGGTTGGGAAAGGAGGCAAAGGAGAGTCACAGACAGCAGCAGACTACTGGGCTATCGTAACGGGGTGGGTGAAAGTGTTGTGCACTAAGATGGAGAAGACTGGAAGATGGGCAGGTTTTGTGGGTGGGTATGGAGGCGGGGAGGAACTGACAAGCTGGAGCTATTTTCAGACACAGATTCATTAGCTCATCTTCCTGTGTCAGCCTCACCCACCTGCTCACTGGGCTGCCATCACAGCCTCCACTCCCACCCTATGTTACTCCCAGGCGTGCCTCAGCCCTCAGTGAACTTCCCCAGCAGCACGGGTAATGACCACTGGAACATATGCCAGGCAACGCTCTCCATGCTGGACAGAGATTATTTCATCTGGTCAACCTCCTTATGATTGTAAACATAAGGAAACTGAGGCACAGGGAGGCTAGGTAAATTGTGAGTGGCCACGGTGAGATTTGAACAAAGTTGCTACAACTTGAGGCTAAAACACTGTGGGACATCCAGCAGCCCTGGATTCGGATGCCAGGAAACAAGATAGAGCTGCCATGGCACCAAGGCAAACTTGACCTTGGGGTGTAGCAAAGGAGCCCATTTTTTCTTCTGTTAGGAGGGAGCAATTTGCAACAATCACTGCTCTGTGTCCCACAGAGAACCCCAAAGGCTGCCCAACACCCTCACAGCTGCCAGTTCTCATTCAGCCCTACCTTACCCAGTGGAGTGAGTCAGCCCAGCTGGTTATGTAACAGGAAGGGACTGGTGCCTCTGACATGATGCACCAACTGGGAAATTCATAAAAATTTTAAAAGGGGCCAAGCCTGGTCCTTCTCTCCCCACCGGAGGAGAGAAGCTGAGATCTGAAAAACAGGGTTATTAACTCCACCAGGCACCCGGGTTGCCATGGATACCACCAGCCCAGCATGACGCTTCTGCCCCTTGGTCCTGAAACTGCTTTGCGCTTCAGCCTTGACTCATGCTGGCAGACAGAGGATTTTTCTCCCTTCCTCCCCAAAGCTGGTCCCAAAAGCGGAAGAGGGATTTGGCGACAGAGAGCTGGAAGAGCTCCTTCTGTTCCGTGTCATCTTTTCAATCACTGACTTCTTTCAAACTCTGTCGTGCGTGATGCTACTTGTATTCACGTTGACGTGAACTTGGGTGTGTGAGTAGAACTGCGCTCTTAGAAAGTATGTATCTATGTATTTCTGCTGTTGAGGATTAAATGCCGTGGAGGTCTGAAGAGAGGGAACAAAGAAGCGAATTAAACACGCTCAGATGTCTGTGTGTGTGCCTATTGCAAAGGTGGTGATTGGTGATCCTGAGGCTAAATTAAAATAGAATGTGGAGAAAGGGGATCCCTCCTACACTGCTGGGGGGAACGCAGGCTGGTGCAGCCGCTCTGGAAAACCGTGCGGAGGGCCCTTAAAAAGTTAAAAATTGAGCTACCCTATGATCCAGCCATTGCACTACTGGGTATTTACCCCAAAGATACAGAGTGAAGAGAAGGGCCATATGCACCCCAATGTTCATAGCAGCATTGTCCACAATAGCTAAATCCTGGAAGGAGCCGAGATGCCCTGCAACAGATGACTGGAGTAAGAAGCTGTGGTCCATATATATAATGGAATATTACTCAGCTATCAGAAAGAACAAGTTCTCAACATTTGCTACAACATGGACGGCACTGGAGGAGATTATGCTAAGTGAAATAAGTCAAGCAGAGAAAGACAATTATCATATGGTTTCACTCATTTATGGAACATAAGAACTAGGAAGATAGGTAGGAGAAGAAAGGGAAGAAGAAAGGGGGGGTAATCAGAAGGGGGAATGAACCATGAGAGACTATGGACTCTGAGAAACAAACTGAGGTCTTCAGAGGGGAGGGAGGAATGGGATAGGCTGGTGATGGGTGGTAAGGAGGGCACGTATTGCATGGCGCACTGGGTGTTATATGCAACTAATGAATCATGGAACTTCACAGCAAAAACTAAGGATATACTGTATGGTGACTAACATAACATAATAAAAAATTATTATAAAAAAATAAAATAAAAATCTTGTGGAAAAAAAAATTACAGATATCAACACAACACAGTAAAATGAAGCCTAAACATTGTCCTGACGGTGAAACCTCCAAGTTCCTCCAACACAGGGACAGTGATTGATCTTTGTGTCCCCAAGACGTCACACAAAACGATGCCTGTCACTGACATCCTCCACAAACATTTATCAAATAAGCACATTCGACTACTTTTAACTTTCCAAAAATTCTTTACCTCCATTGAGCTTCACGACTACATGAAGTCAGCGTGAAGCATTATTGTCCAACCCAGGCCAAAATCAGTAATATACATGATAATCATCTAAAAATGCCAGAAATGTGCCAGTCCCTAAGTGGCTTGATGGATGGACAGAGCAAGGACAAGCAAATATAGCAGAATATCAATGGTAAAAATGCCTGGACTGGACAGATCTCAAAGCTCCTTTCATCCCCCCAAATTCTGTTTTTATATCGATTTCCTAAGCACTCATCAGATACTCACTATAAAATGAAGATAAACTGACATTGCTCCGATAAGATTCATTTAGGATTAAGCTTTGCAGCTACTCAGAATAGAGCCAACGTGTATCAGTCCGGGGCCAGCTTATGCTGTGCTGGGGAACGGCACCAAAATCTCAGGGCTTAAACCTACAAAGGTTTATCTCCTGCTCACGCTATGTGTTCGCTGCAGGTTAGCTGGGGGCTTTGCTCCAGCATCGCCATCGACATTGTCATCTTTGTTGCTCTCGTTCAGGGCCCAGTTGACAGAGGACCTCTGTACTTGCCTGAGGGAAAGAAGAAAGTCCAGCCAAGCTCCAATGCCTCTTGGGCTTCTTCACATTTCATCAGCTAAAGCAAGCCGCATGGAGCCACATGACCAAGGTGTCCTACGGTCCTTTGGTCCTTTTGGCAAAGTAACATAGATGCTTTTTGTCCTTCCTCTCCTTTTAGATTGTAAGCCTCTTGAAGTCAGTCTCCACTAGGTTTTTTTCCCCTAATTATGCAAACTATGTCTAAAAACGTCCACCTCTCTGACACACCGAATGCACATTTGCCATCGTCTGAGACTGAATTTCTAATAGCTTTACCCCCTGAGAAAAGAAGCTCTTCTTTAAGTGTGATACCCTTGTTTTGTCAGCTCCAAGATGAAATCCCATGGACAGTGATCAAGGTGGGTCTTCGAACCTGCGGAACAAAAGCCTTGGATGGCTCTCTTTGCCTAGCAGAGATGAGAGGCTCAGCAGGGGCACTGTCTCTCTTTCTGGAAGCTCTCAACCTCACACTCTGCTATCGTGCCATTGCAGCAGGGAGCAGGGAAACAGGGAATCATTTCAGGACCCCAGGGGCTCATGTGGAATTTCCGCAAGACAGAAGTGATAATAAAAACTCAGTGGAGTGGGACAATTGCAAGGGAGAATACGATTAGCAGTCTGAGTGGGAGGGGGAGAAGGGATTAAAAGGAACCCTGAGGTTTGTTTCCAAGGCAAAGATCTCATCTCCCCACTTGCACGGCCCCCTTACCCCCAGTGCCCTTTCCCTCCACTGATGTCTTTGAGTCTACTCCTTGCAGTGCTGTCCAAGGCCAGGCCCCTCCCCAGAGGCCATCGAGCCAGATGATTCATGCTGTACAACCCGGTACATTCTGACACAGGCCTCTGTGAAAGCCAGCTTGGCTCTAAAGCGGCAAAGTACAAAGCCCTTCACAGCAAAAGCCAAACAGGTACATAAATGAATCAATACTCAAAGCGCTCAGAACATTCACACATATTTACTACAGAAACATGCTGGCCCAGGCCCAGTACCTAGGCCCCTAACTGTGCTCGTCAATATCACTCGTCAATTAAAAACTAAAGGAGTTTTATCCCTCCCCCCCCCCCGACACCCCAGACTCCTGGCTCATAAAATGGATTTCAAGTCAGTGTAAATAGCTTGCTTGCCCAGCAGCTGTGTTCCTGAAAAGTTTCTTGTAAATCAAATCCTCTTTTAAAATGCATGAAACTTTCTGTTTAAAAGGAACCCTGTGATTAATCCTTTTGTAAGGCAGAGAATCTTTCTGTAATATAAAAACATGGCACCACCTGCCCCCATCTCGCTCTTTCTCCCCCTGCCACTCTATCCCTCCTGGTGGCCACCTGCCCCCACCCGTTCCATTCTGAAAGGTCAGCTTCAGGCATAAATAACATTTTTAAAAGAGGTCTTATGTCTCTGTGACTTGGAAACAAACCAAAGACCCGTCTTTCTAACATGTATCTTACAAGCATCCTGATGGAGAGGCCTGCAGAATATATAGCACTTGTTTGCAGATACCACAATGTACAATCACCAGAAATGCTGATGAGCTGGGCTATGAAAGGGACTAGCTGACGTTCTCTGCAAGAATGCCTCATCATTCCTCACTCGGGACTAAACCGAAGACAGCATTGAGGCAGACAGGCGGAGACACGGTGAAGACGCCCTTAAGTCCCCTCCCCAGCTCCCCCCACACCTGCTAGTGAAGACTGAAAAATAGAATGAATCATGCAAAATACCATGCCCTGAATGTCATTGGGAACACCAGTCTATAATTTTGCCCAATGGTGAGGCCAAAGTCTAGCCCAGGGTTTCTCAATCTTTAACTGTTTGGGATTTTTACCATGTCCGTGGACCACTTGCAGTATTATTTA
This sequence comes from Ursus americanus, assembly GCF_024610735.1. NCBI lineage: Eukaryota > Metazoa > Chordata > Mammalia > Carnivora > Ursidae > Ursus > Ursus americanus. Next base: position 6,476,161 of record NC_142147.1, on the reverse strand, counting down.
CTAGATATTTTAGTTAAATTGACTCGCTGCTTTTTACTTGGCCCCATGGGAAGCAATGAGATTCATGAGCGCACAGGTTTAAGATGTAGTTATAATTTTTTGGAGGCATTAAAATAAATGTACAACTGTTTTTAAAAAGTGTCCATCCAAGCTGCCACGTACAAGTCATCCTGCAGATCGCTACTGATATGCATACCATGCTTTGCTGAGACCGGTCTGGGTAGCCTCACCATGTCTCATTGAGTCGGGATGGTCTCAATTCCCTTACCATGCTCTGCATACCTGAGCCCGCATTCATTCACCAGGCATTACTGAGTGTCTACCCTACATGGGCTCTGCGCTAGAGACAGGTGACAAGAGGAAGAGCCTTGTGCCTTTGGGAGCTTACAATTAGTGGAGGGAGTAGGCTGAAAACACAGTTGTAACGTAGTGTGTTGTACAAAGAACTGGAGCACCGATGAAAGGGGAAATGAACTCTCCCTGGGGAGCAGGTGAGAACATTTTGGAAGAGAACATTTTGGGCAGGCTTGGAACAATGGATGAGACTCCCTCTGATGGGAGAAGTGAAGGAAAAATGTTCCAGGAGAGAGAAGAGGCGTGTGCAAAGGCATGTGATAGGACGGTATCTGGTTAGGAGGGGTGAGTGTTCTGGGTGTAGGGGAGGTGGCAGGTTCTAAGATCAAACCATAGAGGTCTACTGTGTAGCATGTTAAGCGATAGTGTCCTCAAGGCTCACCCATGGGGTAGCATGTGCCAGGATTTCCTCCCTTTTTAAGGCTGCGTGATATTTCCTTGTGGGTTGTTATGAACTGCATTGTGTCTCCCCCAAAATTCTTATGTTGAAGCTCTAAGTTCCACGTGACTGTACTTGGATATAGGTCTTTAAAAGAAGTAATAAAGTTAAATGAGATCATGAGAGTGGAGCTCTGATCTGAGGGGACTGGTGTCCTTAAAGAAGAAGAAGGGACACTAGGGAGACACGGGCACAGAGAATAGACGCTGTGAGGATACCACAAGTGGGCAGCCTCCTGAAAGCCACAGAAGCCTCAGGAGAACCCAGCCCTGTTGACACCTTCGTCTTCGACTTCCAGCCCCCAGAACTGTGAGGAAATAAACGTCCGTTGTTGAAGCCACCCAGTTCGTGGCATCTTGTTCTGGCAGCCCAAGCAAATTAATACATATGTATGTACCACATTTTGTTTATTCACTCATTCATCGGTGGACATTTGGGGTGTTTCCACCTTTTAGCTATCGGAAATAATGCTGCTGTGAACCTGGGGGTACAAATATCTCTTCAACACCTTGTTTTCAATTCTGTCGGCTATGTAACCCAAAGTGGAATTCTTGGATCATTATGGTGATTCTATTTTTAATTTTGGGGGAAACTCCATACTGTTTTCCATGGTGGCTACACCAGTTTATATTCCCACCAACAGTGTGCAAGGCTCCAATGTTCTCACCAATGCTTGTTAGTTTCTGTTTTGTTTTCTAGCCGTACTAATGAGTGTGAGGTGACCTCTCATTGTTTTGAGTTCCATTTCTCTAATGATTACTGATGTTAAAAAAGAAACGTTTTCATGTTCGTTGACCATTTGTATATCAACTTTGGAGAAATGTCTACTCAAATCCTTTGCCTATTTTTAAGCGGATTACTGATTTGCTATTGTTGTCACGTTGTAGCAGTTCTGTATATATTCTGGATAGTAACCTCTTACCAGATGTATGATTTGCAAATCTTTTCTCCCATTCTGTATGTTGCCATTTCTCTGTTGATTGTGTCCTTTGATACAGATTAGTTTTCAAGTCCGATGTAGTCCCATTTGTCCATTTCCGTTTCTGTCACCTATGTTTTTGGTGTCATATAAAAAAAAATCATTTCCAAATTCAACGTTATCAATGTTTTCCTCTGTGTTTTCTTCTGGGAATGTTACAGTGTGGGGTATATAGTTAGGTCTTCAATCCATTTGAATTAATTTTTTTATGTGGTGTAAGGTAAGAATCCGATTTCATTCCCTTGTATGTGCATATCAGGTTTTTCTAACATCATTGGTCCTTTCTCTATTGAGTACTCTTGGTACTTTTGTCAAAAATCATTTGAACGGTGTACACAAAGATATCCTTCTGGGCTCTCTATTCTATTCCATTGGTCTATATGTCTGTCTTTTTTTTTTTTTTTTAAAGATTTGATTTGTTTATTTGAGAGAGAAAGAGTGAGACAGAGAGAGCACAAGCTGGGGGATTGTTCATTGTTAATGTGTAGAGGCACAACTGATTTTTATTGGTTGATTTTGTATCCTACAACTTAGCTGAATTTATTTATTCATTCTAACAATTCTTTGTGTGAAATCTTAAGAGTTTTCTACATATAATATCATGTTCTCTTCAAACAGAGATAATTTTATTTCTTCCTTTCCATTTTGGATGCCATTTATTTATTTTTCTCGGCCAATTGCTCCGGCTAGGAATTCTTACTCAACTTTGTTGAATAAAAGTGGTGAGAGTAGACACACTTGTCTTATTCCCGATCTTAGAGGAAAAGACTTTAGTCTTTCACCGTTGAGGATCATATCAGCTAATAGCTTTTCATCCATAGCCTTTATTACGTTGAAGTTGTTTCTCTTTATTCTTAATTTGCTGAATGTTTTTATCATTAATAGGTGTCAAATTTTGTCACTTTTTTTTTTTTGCACCAATTGGAATTATCATGTGGCTTTTTCTTTTTCATTCTGTTAATGAGGTATATTAAATTGATTGATAGTTTTGTTGTTGAACCATCCTTGAATAATAAATAAATAATAGATAAATAAATAAATAAATAAATAAATAAATAAATAAATAAATAAAGTGTTGATTTAAGCTTGCTAGTATTTTGTCGAGGATTTTTGCATCAATATTCATCAAAGGTATTTTTCATAAGCTTTTTGGGTGTTTAGGGATGTTTTCTATTTGTTTTTGTTTGTTTTGTCTTATCGTATCTTTGTCGGGCTTTGGCATCGGGTAATGCTATCCCCATAGAATGAATTTGGAAGCTGCCCTTCTCTTCAGTTTTTTGTAAGAGTTTGAGGCAAATTCGTGTTAGGTCTTTAAGTATTTGATAGACTTCTCCAGTGAAGTCATGTGATTCTGGGTCTTTGATTAATACTTTAATCTCACAAATTATAGGTGTACGCTGGTTTTCTATTTCTTTCTGATTCAGTCTTGGTAGGTTATGCTTTTCCAATAATTTATCCATTTCTTCTAGGTTATGCAATTTGTTGCATTTAATTTTTCATATTAGTCTCATAATTATTGTTATTTCTATGGTATCACTTGTAATGTCCTCTCTTTAATTTAATTGGCTTTATTTATTTGAGTCTTCTTTCTCTTGTATTAGTTAAACTACTTTAAGGTTTGTCAATTTTGTTGACCTTTTCAAAAAAATTCTAAGTTTCCTTGATTTGTTCTATTGTTTTTCTATTCTCTATTTATCCCTGTTCTAATCTTTAAGATTTTCTCTCTTCCACTAGATTTGGGTTTAGTTCATTCTTCTTCTTCTAGCTCTTTGAGGTGTAAGATTAGGTTGTTGATTTGAGATCCATTCCTCTTTTTTAATGTAAGCACTTCCAGCTACAAACGTCCCTTTCAAAATGCTTTCACAGAATCCATAAGTTTTGCTATATTGTGCTTTCATTTTCATTTGTCTTGAGATTTTCTAATTTCCCCTGTCATTTCTTCTTTGACTCATTGGTTGTTTAAGAGTGTGTTTTTTAGTTTCCACATATTTGTGGATTTTCCAGCTTTCCTTCTGCTACTGATTTCTAATTTCATTCCATTGTGATTGGAAAAGATACTCTGCATGGTTTCAGTTGTTTTAAAGAATTTAAGATATTGTAATGTTAATTAAAATGTTAAAAGAGTTGTAGGGCACCTGGGTGGCTCAGTTGGTTAAGTGTCCAACTCTTGATTTCAGCTCCAGTCATGATATCACCGTCCTGAGACTGAGCCCCAGGTTGGGCTCCTTGCTGGGTGTGGAAACTGCTTTGGATTTTCTCTCTCTCTCTGCCCCTCCCTGCCACCCCATCACCTCCCCACCCCCTGCTAACATGTGTATGAACACTCTCTCTCTAAAAAATTTTTTTCAGGAGTTGTTTTGTGGCCTAACAGGTGCTTAATCTGGAGAATGTTCCATGTCCACTTAAGAAGAATGTGGATTCTGCTGATTTGGGGTACAGTGTTCTGTATGTCTGTTAGGTCTAATTGGTCCAGAATGTTGTTCAAGTCGTCTGTTTCCTAATTGATCTTCGTCAGGTTGTTCTATTATTGAAAGTTTCCTATTATTACTGTAAAAATGTCTATTTCTCACTTCAGTTGTGCCAAGTTTGCTTCATGTCTTTAGGAGCTCTGATGTTTGGTGCATATAGATTTATAATTGTTATATCTTCCCGGTTAATTGACCCTTTTTTATTATTATATAATGCCCTACTTGTCTCTTGTAAGTTTTTGACTAGAAGTCTGATATTGGGAGAGTTACTCCTGCTCTCTTTTGTTTAATATTTGCAGAGAATATTTTTCTATCCTTTCACTTTCTACTTATGTGTGTCCTTAGATCTAAAGTGAGTTTCTTATAGATGGCATTTAGTTGGAGCCTGTTTTTCTACCAATTCAGCCTGTCTATGTCTTTTGATTAGGAAATTTAATCCACATACATTTAAAGTAATCACTGATAAAGAAGGACTTCTATTGCCATTTTAATTGTTTTCTGTATATCTCCTAGCTTTCCTGTCCCTTCTTTCCTCTCTTACTGCCTTCTTTTGTGTTTCATTGATTTTCTTGTGGTTACATGCTTTGACTCCCTTCTCATTTCCTTTTGTGTATATTTTTTAAGTATTTTCTTTGTGGTTACTATCGTAATTACATAAAACACCTTAAAATTATAATAATCTATTTTGAATTAATAACAGTTTAACTTCAAGGACATACAAAACTCTGATCTTTTGCAGCTCTACTCTTACCCCATTTCATGGTATGAATGTCACAAATTACATCTTTATATATTATGTGCCCATTGACTCAGATTTAGAACTATTTTTGTGCTTTTTAAAAACCCTATGCAACAATTAAAAGAAGAGTTATGCACCCAGTTAAAATGCTACAGGTTTCTTTATTTTTCTGTATATTTATCTCTTTACTAAAGAACTTTACAGTCTCATATAGCTTCATGTTAATGTCTAGCATCTTTTCATTTCAGCTAGAAGGATTCCTCTTAGCATTTCTTTTGGGACAGATCTAGTGGTAATGAACTTCCTCAACTTTTGCTTATCTGAAAAAGTCTTAATTTCTCTTTCATCTTTGAAGGACAGTTTCTGGATATAGTATTCATGGTCGACAGGTTTTTTGGTTTTTTTTTCAGCACTCTGAATATATCATCCCACTGCCTTCTGGCTTATAAAATTTCTGCTGAGAAATCCACTGATAATCTTGCGGAGGCTCTCTTGTATATGATAAGTCACTTTTCTCTTGCTGATTTCAAGATTCTCTTTTTATGGTTGAATTTGACAGTTCGATTCTAATGTGTCTTGGTGTAGGAACCTTTGGGTTTATCCTACTTAAAATTCTTTGAACCTATTGAATTTTTATGTCCATTTATTTCCTCAAATTTGGGGAGTTTTCAGGCATTATATTTTCAAATAAACTTTCTGCCCCTTTATTTCTCTCTTCTCTTTCTGGAAACCCTATATTTATCTGCTTCACGGTGTTCCATAAAGTCCTTTAGACTTTTTCCACTTTTCTTCATTCTTTTCTTCTTTTGCTCCTGACTCAATAATGTCAAGCAACCTGTCCTCAAGCTTATCGATTCTTTCTTTTGCCTGATCAAGTTTATCGTTGAACCCCTCTAGTAATTTTTAGATTCAGTTATTGTATTGTTCAGCTCCAGAAATTTTGTTTGGTTCTCCTTTATAGTTTCTATCTTTTTGTTGGTATTCTCATTCTGCTCATGCATCTTTGTCCTGATTCTGCTTAGTTGCCCACTTGTGTTCTCTTTCACCTCGTGCAGCATTTTCAAGACAGTTGTTTTAATTTTTTTGTCAATGATTCAGAGGTGTGTGTATTTTTAGGGCCAGTTTCTGGTGATTATTTTTTCCATTGGGATGAGTATCCCTGTTTCTGTGTATGCCTTGTGATCTCTTATTGAGATTTGAGCATTTGACCAAATAGCCACTTTCTCAGTCTTTATAGACTGACTTTGTGCAAGGGAAAACCTTTACTAATGAGCCTTCCTAAAGGTTCTGGGACCTCTCAAAACTTTTCTTAGCATTCATATTCTCTGGGCTCGTGTGTGTGCTTTTATTTCAGTACATATGACTGCTTTTAACTATCTTAATTTCTCTGAGAGTCTCACCCCTGATTCTTCTCAGGAGTTTTTGTTTCTGCTTCTATTGTATTCCTCTGCCTATAATCTCTTGCTCCCCCCATGCCTGCCTGTGGAACTTCAGACTCCCTGCTGCTCTGACATGCTGCAGTGCTTGCCTCTGTTTTCAGCATGGTCTCCAACCTGGTATTTAAACAATGGCACTGTTGCCATCCGTGCGCCAAGTCATAACAGAAACCAGTCCCTCAGGCAGTGACCAGACTGAAGCCAGAACGCTGAATACAAATTCGACTTTTTCCTTTCTCTCCCAAGGGAGGAGCCAGGACTTCGGAGTTTTCCTCCCAATTGGAATGCACTGCATTGGGTGGGGAGAGGGCTAAGTGTGCAAAATGTCACAAACCTTCCTAATATTTTCAGTCATTTTTTTCTTGGTTACATGTTTTCCTGGGTTCTTCAGCTACCCAACTGGTTTCTGAAATACTCATAATAGTATTGGGGCCAATATATTGCTGTTAATTCGGTGTCTCTGGTGGCGGGGGTGGGGGGTGGGGAATGATGGCCAGAAGCTTCTTATTCTACCATCTTGCTGACGTCACCTTCACCTACTGTTTTTTGCAAATGATAAAAAGCCAATTCAATGGAGAAATCATAGTCTTTTCATTAAATGGTCTGGGCTAATTGGATATACGTACACAACAAAATGAATCTTTACCCATCCTTCACACCATGTACATAAATTTATAAATTGAATTGTAGGCAAAATTGTAAAACCTAAAACTATAAAATTTCTAGAAGAAAGGAGAAAATCTTTGTGACGTTGGGTCAGACAAAGGTTTTTTGATATGATAGAAAATCATGATCCATAAAGAAAAATTGAACTTCATCAAAATTTAAAACTTCTGCTCTTCAAAAGATTCTGTTAAAAAGAAAAGACATTTCAGATGGTAGGTTTTATGTAAATTAGAAGGAATGGATGAAATTGGTGTGAACTTAAGGTTTTAAATATATATAAATAGATATGGAAATAAATACAGATATAAATGTGTAAATATAGATTCCCTAACTCATCACTGTGAAGGCCTAGGAGCAGTGACACCCTAGTATCAATAGTCACACTAGATCTGGGTTTCTAAATACCATTCTTCTATAAAAGGGCCAGGGTTCCTTTAAGAAATGATTTATTTCAGGGCTGGCGTAGGACAAGTACAATATAAGTCTAGGTGTTCAAACTGATGGGGACACGCCAAAGGGGCACAGAAACCATCTCAAAGGGGCTTTCACTATTCAAATCTAAGATAATTTGTGCAACAAAATGAGTGATAGTAACAGGCTATTGCTAATTTGCTAAATACGGAACTGATTAATCCGTATCAATGGACACAATAAATTGAAAGTTTGAGTAGAAATAAAATATCAACATAGTCTCAAAGCACCTCCCTCCCAAGAAAAACTTGTAAGTTACACAGGGAAGAAGAATAACTTCATAAATCCTAATAGAGAGCACTTTATTAAACGATCAAAGTTAACATCACCAGTAATGAGACAAGTCATGGTGGGCCACCTAATAAGATACAATAAGAAGCACATTTGATCACTCTGTCATATTCCTGCCAAAGATGCGTAACCTGTCTAATCACGAGGAAACATCAAACACACCCAAATCAAGGGATGTTTTACAAAATAAATGGTCTATAATCTTCAAAAGTGTCAAAGTCTTAACAATCAAGGAAAGACAGGCACTATTACAGTGTGAAGAAGACTTAAATAGACATAACAACTAAATACATGTAATCCTGAATTGTATCCTTTTGCTAAGAAGGACATTGGAACAACTGAGAAAACTTGGAGTCTGAGGATTAGATTGCAGTGATGTATCAATTTTAATTTTCCGAATTTGATGGTTGTATTATGGTTTTCATGGTTACCAAAATATTCAAGGATAATGGAGCACCATATTAGCAACGTATTCTCAGATGGTTCGTATTGTTTTTACCACTTCCTGGAAGTTTGAGTTTATTTCAAAAAATGAAGTCTGATTGTAACAGTTGTTCAGATAAACCTCAATGAAATGTGAGCATGGAGTCATCAGAGCCCTTACCAGGGAGAGGACAAGATGAGGAAGGTGAAACTGGCATGACTCGGAAACTGTTGAGATGAGGGGGCAGCAATAGCAGGTGGAGACTAAAACGACTGTCAGTTTGCAGGCTTGGAAGATGGAGAAGATATTGGCGCCCCATTGGGAAAAAGTAGAAATGTGTAAGTCAGGCAGAAGATTAGGGTTGAGTGAGGACAAGAATGAGTTTGCGTTATAGATATTTTGGACACGTTTGAGTTGAAAGAGTAGTTCACAGCCTGTTCAGACTCCAGGTTCCTCTGAGGATTTGGATAAGAGCAGATGCTAAACACAATATGTGTGTGTTGGAGCGGGGCAGATCAATGCTGGGCTTGGCTTGCTCTGGGTCCACCTCCAATAACTGTCTGAATGTGCTGCATTCCTACATGAGTTATCCTCTTTCCCAGGACCCTGATGGTCCACACCTGTGAGGAATGAGCCTAAATATATAACTGATTATTCTTGGAAGTTCGCCAAGAGTAAAAGCTAAAGCCAGAAACTCCCCAAGCTGTCTCCAGAGCATAATGTATTTTCAGCTCACACAAATCCCCTGTTGCCAAATGATCTGTCAATGGCCTGGATAGTTAAAGAGATGAAATGCATTTCGGTGGCACAAATGTGTCCTTTGATAACCTTGTTATTTAGTTTCCTATATAAAGGCAATGTGTGGCCCCAATACCTTATCTTGGCATTTGAGACTCTCTCTAAATATAGTTCTGTAGCCCCATTTCCTTTCCTTTCCTATCTAAGACCCCATTGCAGCCAGCCCTCTATCATTTCATTGTCAAAGCTTGTCTTGCTTTTTCCCACTTTTGAGACTCATCTTATGGGTTGAAATTCAACTCATTGTGTCTATAGAGAGCATTGTGCTAAGCACTCTAAAGGCACTGAATTGATAAAAACATGAACTGTGTCCTCAAGGAATCACAGTCACAATAGAAATATATAAGGGAGCAGAGGCTCTCTATGAAGGCAGATGTGGGAGAGGAGTGGGCATGTGGACTCAAGACTGGTCAGAGGCTTACTTTTACAATCATGATGCGAAGACATCAAACCAACCTGTCCCCTAAATCTCCCTTTTACAACTGGCTGCTCCCACTGCCTGGACAGTGCATACTCTGAATACCTTCCTCACCATCCCTCATTCTTCATGCCTTAACTAAAAATAAACACTTCCCTCAGAGTGGCCTTTCCTGATCCACCCCTGCCACCAACTCCAGTATGATAAATGAGAAGATCTACATTCACGCTTTTCTTTCTCACCAGGGAAAATGGCCAGGTGCATAAAGAATTGGAAGCAAAAGATCAAAGACATCTCAGAATCTCAAAGCTGGAATGGAGTTTAGCCCGCCCAGCCCCTTGTGTGGCAGATGAAGAAATGAGGTCCGGACAGGGAAAATAGCTTATCAAATAACACATGGCAATTCAGATGCTTTTAGTTACAAGAAATACAAATCTCAATCCAAACTGGCTTATGCAAAAAGAGAAGTCATTGGTGTATGTAATTGAATCGTCCAGAGGTATATCTAGCTTTAGATAACACTTGATCTGGGACCCCAATGATGAGATTGGGATTGGGATTAAGGTCTCTCTCTCTCTCTCTCTCCCCTCCCCCCACTCCATCCTTATTTGCCTTCCTATTGTGGCACCAAAATGGGCACTAAGACATTCCAGAACTACAACTACATATTTCCCCACTGGACTCCATTTCCCCAGTAATTCAACCAATGCTCCAGAAGTTGGTTTTGTTGGCCTTAGCTTGGCCCTCACATGGCTTGGTATGTGGTATGCCTCTGAACACATCATTGTGGCCTCTGCAATGGGATATACAGACTCGTTTGAGGCAAACAGGGCCTAGCCCTAGAGCTGGAGGTAGGATCCGTTCACCCAAACCTCATGGCTAGGAAACGTTGCATGCTAATGTGAAGAGGAGAGAAAACGGATACTGGGGATACCATCCGTAGTTGTCCACCATAGAAATTGACTGGCAAAGTCAGGCTAAAGGCCAGCTAAGGTTTTGTGGCACCAAGACATAGCCACATGGCTGATGGAGCTTTGCATTCAAACAATTCTGTACTGACTCTGGAGTGGCTATGCTAAATTCGCCATTCCTCAGGCCAAGAGAGAGTAACCCCAGGACCTGAGTCCAGACAGAGATGGGGTGCAAGAAGAAGAGAAGTGACCAAAACAAGCTGCAGATCTAAATCAGGAATGAGAAGTAGAGGACCTGGTCATAACTGTCCCACATGTGCGGCCAGTGGAATTGAATCAGCATAACTGATTTGATCTATACAAAGTGAGACAGCTCTTCTGGAAAACTGCCCATGATCAGCTAAGACCCATAACAGGCATATCAAATGAAAATAAAGTGAGAGTAAAGGTGGAGTTCTTCCAACGCGAAATACCCAGAGCAAACAGAGACTGGCTGGTTGGAAGAGAGCAGGGACAAGGATGGCAGATGCGATTTATTCCAAGGGGGCCATGGTTCAAAGCTGGCTCCATTGGGAATCTTTATTTGTGTATTATATTAAAAGTGAAGTTCAGACAGAATACATTTTATTCCCAGTAACATACAATTTAAAATGTGCTTATTTCTTGGTTTAATCACAAAAATATTGTATCTGCTAATTGTCTTGGGGATTTCCAGTCCCATAATGATAACCCCTTTTGGCACATAATACTATCACCAAATAAGCAGGAATGACTCAAGTCTTTTGATAATTTTCATCTCCATCATTCCTAAATGTTCTCTTGGAGAGAAGGGCTAGGAAGTTACAGGACAATTCTACCTTGCGAGAACACTTTTTTGGCATATACTCAATAAGAAGCAAACTTCCAATTCTTTGGCAAGGCTCTCCCCAGTCCTGGCCCACCTTTCAAATTCAATCTCTCAGTTCTCCTGTTCAGTCTCTATTGCAACAAGCCCACAGCAGTTTTTCTATACAATTTCTATGCTTCTCTGATGTGGTCTCATGCAGGCTATCCTTTACCTTTCCCACATCTGTGGGCTAGATTCAGATGTTAGCCTCTAGTCTGTGATCTCTAGGTTAAAATCCCGCCTCTTTGGTGAAGCCGTCTTTGGTTCCCAACAAGAAGAGAGGACCATTATCTCCTTTGAACAGCTCATCGTTTTGCTTCTCTTTCTCTTAGACCACTTGTTACATGTCCTGCCTTGTGTTATTGTGATTCATGCATCCACCTTATCTTTCATTTTGATCTCTTGATTTCCAAGGCAGAAATGACAGATGATTTATCCCTGTAGTCCTGTGATACCAAGCCTGGATGGATTTCTCGAAGACATTTCACAGGACAGAAACCGTGTATATTTTATTAACTCTAGCACCTTGAACAAGTACAGTCAGAGATCATAGGAAGGTAAATAAATGGGTAAATAAATGGAGAGAGACCCTGGGTTCATTCTCTGACAGCACTCCCTAAAACCTTATTTTCATTGCCCCAGCCCCGGGCCTTTCACTCTGAAGGCTATTTGTCATCCTCAACCCAGAAGAACTTTCACTTATTAAATTACCATGACCCTGGCCAGTTACTAATCTGTGAGGCAATTTCAGGCCAACATTCTTGGTGGCACTAATCATCTGAAAGGTTATTGTGAAGTGACATCCTGCTGGGAACATGCCCTGGAGTGGGATGTTCCCAAGAAAGTTGTCCAGATTAAAAAAATAGACTCTGAAACCACCAGTTATAGAATTAGATTCTGGTACAAGGGACCATTTGGCGGGGGGGGGTTTGTTTTGTTTTTTTCACCTGTGCTCCTGCTACCAACTTACCCCAGGACTCCGGCTACCAAAACTGCCGTACCCCTGTCCAATATGACAGTGAATCTCCCAGGAGTAAATGGCGTACAGGAAGATCTGAAGACAAAAGACCCTTAGCTTCAGGCAAAACTAATCAACAACCCATATGTGTCATTCAAATTAAAGTGGAATTCGCTGTTATGTTAACCACTGAAAATACGTATTCTAGCGTTACGGTGTAAGGTTTAGAACTAGCTCCCTTAGCTGAGGGCCGTTGAGAAAGTTATCTGACGTCTCTGAGCCTCAGTGAACCTATCTGTAAAGCGATGACAGCAAGAGTGTCTGCCACATAGAATTGTTTTAACAAATTAGCTGACATCATACAAGGAAAGTCGTTAGCACAGTACCTGGCACATAATGGCATTGAAAAATGTTAGCTATTATTTACTGCCTTTATCATCATTATTAGTACAGCTCCTTGTGCTAAAATTCCTGGTTGATAGCTAGGAGCCATAGGATAGGCTCATAACCATCATCTTTCCTGAAATTAAAACACTCATAGGCCATCAGGACCCTTCTTCTGCCGGCAGGAATGTCTGTTTTCACACATCTTTGAAGGAATGTCTCTCATCTTTTTGTCGGGTCCCCTGGATCTTTCATTCATGGATTCCAAGGACCAGAGCTAGAAACATCAGTTGGAAAAATATGAAGGGGCTAGTTTCAGCTCAATATAACGGAAGAACTTTCTCACAAATAGGACTGTCTAAATATGAGACAGATGGCCTCTAGAGGTGGTGAATTCCCCATCACAGGAAATATTCAGGCAAAAGCTGGGTGAACTTATTGGAAATACTGTGAAATAATTCAGATCTCATCTACGGAATTGAACTAGAAGACCTATGAGAACTTGACTAACCTTAGGATTCAATGCTATCTCTTTTCTCACTCTTAACACTTCCTTACAGAAAAATAATTTGATAACATTGAAAAGCATCTAAAACACATTTCAGCTGGGGATCTGCTTTGCGGAGCAGAGCATTTTGCAAAGCAAAGGTCCCCAAACTGTTATCTTTGGCTGATAGAAAAGAATTTCTAGTAAACATACTACCAACACCTACAAAACTCAAACTTGAGAAGTCAAAGAAAATTCTGCTTAGAACTCTTATTTTAAAAAGGGATTCACTGAATTACTTAGCTATATGCACCTTGAGTTGAATTAAATTCAGGGGCAAAATGTGTATTTAAAAAATGCTTTCCTTCTGTCTTTTACCATATCATGCCTTCTGGCTTTGGAACGGGTCTTTTATCTTCGGGGGAGTGTAGGATCTCTATTCCTAATTAAAGAGTACTTACTAGATGCTGTGGTATAATAAAGACTTCCTGTGCTCTGTGTCCCAGGTTCCTGGAAGGGAGCTTCCAAAACCCTTGGAATTTCTTAAGCGACCTGTCTTTGTAATGCTAATAAGGTGACTAATGGTGGGTGCTTAAACAGCTTTAGGATGGAACTTGGTCACCATAAAGACCAACCAGGCGATTAAAGGGTAGTGACCATTGGGCCAGACCAATCTCTGGGGAGAAGCTGGGGGCTGGAGATTGAATTTGATTGACATGGCCAAGGATTTAATAAATCATGCCTATATAATAAAGCACGATAAAAACTCTGGGTACCAAAGCTCAGTGGAGCTTCCTGGTTGGTGAATATATTGACGTTCTAGGAGGGCGAGATAGCCTAACTCCCCAGGAAGAGGGTATGGAAGGTCTGCATCCAGGACCCTCCCAGATCTCACCCTATATGTATCCTTTATAATAAAGTTGTAATTGTAAGTATAGCACTTTCCTGAGTTCTATGAGTCATTCTAGTGAATTATCAAAACTGAGAGGGTTGTGGGAGCCCTCAAACTTATAACCAGTTGGCCCTTAAGCCCTTAACCAGTTGGTTATAAGTACAGCCTGCAGACCCTTGAACTGTGGCTGGAAGCTTAAGTTCTGCTTTCCAAATTTTTCAGTGTGAATTATTCAGATGTATTCTGAATGTGCTACTCAGGGGTAGCTGGGAACCTGGATGGTGGTCCACCACCAAAGTTCATTTCTCAGGGTCGTCGGCGTGCTGTTTAGAATCAAATCCACCCGCGCGCAGCTCGGAGGTTGGGATCCAGAGCGCACCCATAACGACTTCATGGGATCTTTTGTCAAGCTTCCTCATCTCCACAACTTCCACACTCTCTCCCAGGAGCCCCTTTATATCCTCTGGCTAGAAATCAAGTGTTTTTGTCTCCCGAGAGTGCTGTGCATTTCTCACCATTGGGTTTGCTGCCAGGGACAAATGGCGGGAGGGTAGAGGGAGAGAGAAACAGTGGGAACCTCTCCTACTCCTTAGACAACAGTTAGGGTTGAGAGAAGGATTCGTCTTCCTCAGAATTTCGGATGCCTGCCTGGCCAGTGATGTCACCCGTGCCTCCACCAGATTTCACTTTCAAGTCTGGGGAGAAGAAGAAAAAATACAAGGAATTTCCCCCATTCTCTGTGTAATAGGGGCTCTTCTTCCCACCCCTCTGAGAAGAAAGGGAGTGCTTTCCATCCACATTACTTGAGCTGTTCCAGGATTCAGGTGCCTTGGAACTAATACCAGGATACACAGATGAGGGGAAAGGCAGAAAATCACCAACACATCAATCTTACTTCAAGTTCACGTTTTCTTCCTCAGTCAGCCTGGTATCATTTACTCTTTGGAGTCCTCAGCCATTCCATCTGTTTGTCCAGGGGTTTCAGTTATATTCAGTGGAAGAAACAGGATGGAACATGTTTATCCCATCTTAAGTGAAAATATTTTGTGTTTTTCTAAATTTTTGTATAAACAGTCTCAGACTGTATCATTCACTTAACTTAATATTTTATTTAATTTTATATCACCGTATTATCTTATATACACATGTATTACTGCTATATGTATTTCTTTACTAATAAATGTTTAGCTTGTTTCTAAATTTTTATGATTACAATGCTGTAATGAACATCCTTAAAATATGTTTTCTTGTGTCTATTGTAAGAGTTTTTCTAGAACATATGCCTAGAAGTGTCACTGCTGAGGAAAAAGATATATCCTGTGTATTATAAAATACTCTCTGAAGTAATTATATCAATAAAAACTCCTGCTGGCGATAGATAGACATTCTCTATTCTTTCCTACACACTTGCAAACAAATAGTGTTGTTATATTTTTAGAATATTTTCCAGCCTGATGGGTGTGAAATGGTATCTTGCGATTATTTTAGCTTGTATCTCTTGTTTGTGTCTCTCTTTCAAATCACTTTATGACTGCAAAAGAATATATACACACTATAAAAGTAGTAGAGCTAATACAGAAATACAGAAAACTTGAGAGAAAATAGAATAGTATAAAGAATGTTTTTTTAAAAATCCAATACACCAGATTAATACAAGTGGTTATCTCAGAGAGGGAGGACAGGTGATTAGGACTGAACACCGTGGTCAAAGGGGATTTAGCTTTTTTTTTTTTTAAATACAAAAATGTATTCATGCATTTCTTATAATCAAAACTTAATATACTATGTGTGGTGATAGATGTTAACTATACTTTGTGGTGGTCATTTAGCAATATACACAAATATCAAATCATTATGTCGTATACCTGAAACTAACATAATATTGTATGTGAACTAGATCTCAATTTTTAAAATTAACTTAAAAATAAATTGTGATTGTTTTGTTTGGCTGTCTTTCCATTTGATATGTTATTATATGTTATTACATAGATACGAATGAACTATCTTGGCAACTTAGAATTTGGATTTTAGTAATCATGTCATAATAATTTATTTTTAAAAACTTTGTAAATGCTTTTAAAAATCTGCCCTTAGAAGCTTTATTTTTTAAGTTCAGACATAGCTGACATATAATCTGTGTAAGTTTAAGGTACGCAATGTGCTGATTTGCCACATTGTATATTGCAAGGTGACTGCCACCTGTGTTACCTAGCACTTCCATCACATCCCATAATCATCGTTTTTTCGGTGGTGAGAACATTTAAGTCCACTCTTAGGGGTTTTAAAGAACACAATATTCTGTGGTTCACTGTAATCACAATGTTGTGCAGTAGATCTCCAGAATTTACTCGTCTTCTAACCCTTTGACCAACATGTCCCAATTCCTCACCTCCATTCTCTGTTTCTATGACTCTCACGTAAGTGGAATTGTATAATATTTGTCTTTCTCTGCCTGACTTACCTCACTCAGCATAATACCCTCAAGATCCATCTATGTTGTCCCAAATGGCAGAATTTCCTTCCTTCTTTTTTTTTTTTTTTTTAAGGATTTTATTTATTTAGGGACACCTGGGTGGCTCAGTCGTTTAAGCATTTGCCTCCGGCTCAGGGCATGATCCCAGGGATGGAGTCCCACAACAGGCTCCTTGCTCAACGGGGAGCCTGCCACTCCCCCTGCTTGTGGGCTCTCTGACAAGTAAATAAATAAAATCTATTTTTAAAAAGGATTTTATTTACTATTTTTGTGAGAGGGAGAGAGAGCACACAAGTAGGGGGCAGGGCAGAGGGAGAAGCAGGCTCTCCGCTGAGCAAGGAGCCTGATGTGGGACCTGATCCCAGGACCCCAGGATCATGACTTGAGCCGAAGTCAGACACTTAGCCGACTGAGCCACCTGGGTGCCCGAATTTCCTTCTTTCTCATGGTTGAATAATATTCCTCTCTGTGTGTGTGTGTCTGTGAGACATCTTCATCTGCTCAACCATTGACAGACACTTGGTTGTTTCCATGTCTTCTCAAACGTGAGTAATGCTACCATAAACATGGGAGTTCAGATATCTCTTTGAGATACGGATTTCATTTCCTTTGGTATATACTCAGAAGCTGGATCATATGGCAGTTCTATTTTAAATTTTTTGAGGAACCTCCATACTGCTTTCCTTAATGGCTGTAGCAATTTCCATTCCCACCAACAGTGCGCAAATTTCCTTTCTCTCTACATGTTCACCAACGCTTGTTATCTCCTGTCTTTTTGGCGTTAAGTATCCCAACAGGCATGAGGTAACATCTCATCGTGTTTTGACTGACATTTTTCCTGATGATGAGTGATGTTCGACATTTTTCCATTTATCTGTATCTTTTTGGAAATATGTCTTTTCACTTTCTCTGCTCATTTTTAAATTGGGTTGTTTGGGGCTTTTTATTGTTTTATTGCATTGTACACATTCTTTATATATTTTGATATTAGCCTCTTATCCAATATATGGTTTCCAAGTAGTCACTACCATTCCATAGGCTGCCTTTTCATATTGCTGATTGTTTCTTTTGCTGTGTAAAACCTTTTTAGTGTGATGTGGTCCCAGTTATTTATTTTTGCTTCTTTTTTTCTTGTGCTTTTGGTATCATATCCAAAAAATTGTTGTCAAGACCTGATGTTTTCTTCTAGGAGTTTTATGGTTTCAGATCTTATGTTTAAATCTTTTGTCCATTTTGTGTTAACTTTTGTGAGTGGTATAAGATTGGGGTCCAATTTCATTCTTTTGTGTGTGGTCATCCGGTTTTCCCAACACCCTTTATTGAAGAGACTATCATTTCCCCATTGAATATTCTTTGCTCCTTGTCAAATATGAGTTGACCAAATATGGAAGGGTTTAATTCTGGGCTCTCTATTCTGTTCCATTGGTCTATGTGTCTTTTTTTACACTAGACCATACTGTTTTAATTATTATAGCTTTGAAGTATAGTTTGAAATCAGGACGTGTGATACTTCTAGCTCTGTTCTTCTTTCTCAGGATTGCTTTGGCTCTTCAGGGTCTTTCATGGTTTCATACAAACTGTAGAATGTCATTGGAATTTTGATGGGGATTACAATGACTCTGCAGATGGCTTTGGACAGTATAAACATTTAACAATATTAATTCTTCTGACCCGTGAACACAGGATATGTCTCCATTTATTTGTGTCTTCTTCAAGTTCTTTCATCAGTCTTACAGTTTTCATTGTATAGGTCTTTTGCTTCCTTGGTTAAATTTATCCTGAGGTACTTTATTGTTTTTGTAAACAACTTTAAGTGTTGCACAAAGGCCCGTCTGTATCTGTGTGTTATCATTTACTAACCACTCACCCCTTAAGGGCATTGGAATTCATTTCAGTTGCTCCTCCTTGAAGGGAAAAACAACACTTCAAAGGACATCTGTGTCAACATTCTGGGTAATTTCCTTAAGTTAAATTCCCAGAAGAGGAATTAATGTATTGAAGCGTATAAACATTGCTAAGACTCTTGATATATTCTCCCTTATTGTTTTCAGAAAGATTGGGTCACTTCAACCAGCAGCACATGAGAGCAGCTTGCCAGGGTTGGGAGGTTTTGCTTTTTAACAATTCTCTAATTTTTTTTTTAAGTTTCTCGTAAAGGAAATCCATAAAACAGTTCTTTAATTTATCTAAGATACAGCTTTGCTATAGGAAGAAGGGTGCGGGGGTGCCTGGGTGGCTCAGTCATTAAGCGTCTGCCTTTGGCTCAGGGCGTGATCCCAGTGACTTGGGATCAAGCCCCTCACCAGGCTCCCTGCTCCCCTGGGAGCCTGCTTCTTCCTCTCCCACTCCCCCTGCTTGTGTTCCCTCTCTCACTGGCTGTCTCTCTCTCTGTCAAATAAATGAATAAAACCTTAAAAAAAAAAGGTTAAGGGGAAAGAAAAATATTATAAAAAAAAAAAAAAGAAAGAAGGGTGTGTATGTCTTTGTGAGAGAGAGAGCAAGGGAGAGACAGAGACAAGAGAACTAGCTCTCTCCCCCAGCTAAAATAATGGCAGTAGGCAAACCCTGATTGAATCAGCTCCTAGGAATGGCAAATAAAACAAAATTAACTTTCCTCTTGGTAGAAAGCTTTATTTTTCAACTACCTATCACTTCAGTTGTCATGTTCCTTCTCTGAGTCTAAGACCACCCTCTAAGCCCCAACCCTATTAGGGCAAGACAACAAATGTCATTGGTAACAGCACCTGAACAAAGTCCACTTGCCCAATCCTGCAGGAGAGTGGAAGGAACTGGAACTCCAGTCGGGCAGGACAGGACTAACCTTTATCCCCAATAACACAGAATGCTCATTCTATTTTACAGCAAGACATTTTAAATCCCTCTAGAAGTGCTTTTATCAAGTGGTTGAAGTCAAAACACCGTTTTGTATTGTATAAACAAAAACCAGCTTTTTGCCCCCAGGAAACACATTCACAGTTGGTTTTGTTGTCGTTGTCGTCACTGTTTGCACCTTGCTTTTTTCACATAATAATATATGTTAGCGGATTACTCCATAGCGGTACAAAGAGGGAGTTCTCATTGCTTTATTTAGAAACAAATTTTTATATTGAGGTAAAACACAACATAAAATTAACCACCTTAACCATTTTAAGTGTATAGTGCAGTCGTGTTAACTATATACACATGGTTGGACAACAGATCTCTAGAACTTATTTATCCTGAAACACCGAACCTCTGTATCCACTGAACAACTTCCCCCTTCCCCCGCCCTAACCCCTAGCAACCAACATTCTATTTCCCTATAGGTTCTTTTTGAAACATTTGAATCATACGAGAATCAGACATGCATCAAATGTCATCACATGAAACAATTCAAAATTCTAGAAGCCCGTCTAAACCACTGAACATAGACCCACTTTGCAAAGATGAAAATAACTTGTGAGTTTCCTATTGAGAATCTTGTTCACAATAATACTTCCAGTTTTTCACTGTGCATGTTTGTAAGTTATTAGGATAATCACATTTAGACCATTTTTATCTTGCTTTTTGACTTAAATTTTTAACGGAAGCATTTTACCTGCCATTCATCACTCATCCTAGCACTATTTTTAACAGTTGCATTATACATTCTAATTTCCTATCTGCCTTTAGTTATATGGAGAGTCCGTATGAGGCAGGTACCGTGATCATCTCCATTGTACAGATAAGACTGCTGCACAGAGTTTGGTATCCTACGTCAGGGATGAAAAAAAAAAAAATCTAGTGATCCTTGACTGCTAACTGTGATTTCCATAGAAACTGAGAGTCCAAATAATCACTGTTTTAAAACCTCAGTTACCTTGTTTTAGTTGAGCTGGTGTCCATTTCCATGGAAACAGAAGCGGTAGCAGCAGAGGAGTGAGAACTGGCTTTGGTGAGCGTCAGAAACAATTGTTGCCTGAGAGCAGGACTGTCGCTTCCTAAATTGCACCTGCCCGGCCCGCGGCATAAGCCACACAGCTGGGGTTTGTAGATTATTGACTTTGGAAAGTAAAAAGAAGAGTTCTGCCATATTTGACACCCAGCTCCCCAGCCAAGCCTCGCAAGTCGGTCTAAATAATTTAGACAAAATTAGATTCATTTTTAACCCGAAGTTTGCAGAGAGACTAGGTAGTATCATCAACGTTCTTGAGATAATTGATGATATTCAACTATTTTTGTCTTTTGATATTTATGTCGTATAAATCACTGAATGCTTAAGTGGCCCAAAGGGAGCCTTAAAACAATAAAGCTTACTCGCTTGCTTATGCCGCTCATGTGTCGATAATTGCTGAAGCCCAGTGATGAATATATGGGGTTCATTAGATCAGGGGCTTGTACCCTTTTCTTAAAGGGCCAGATAGTAAATATTTCAGGCTTTCAAGCCATAGTCTTGGTTGCAACTACCCAGCTGTGCCATTGCAGCATGGAAGCAATCACAGACAATGTGTAAACGAATACACTTGGCTGTGTTCCAGTAAAACTTTACAAAAACAGGTGGCAGGCCAGATTTGGCCTGTAGGATAAAATTTGCCTTTCCATGCTTTATTCTGTCTAGTTTAGAGGATGTTTTAAATTTTCCATAGTAAGACATTAAAATACGTGTGCCTAAAGTTAGAGGTGGTAATTTTTCAAGGTGTGAAACCATAGTTATAAAATTCTTACCCTCTGTTGCTATGCACAGAACACAGGTCACTTAATCATAATCACATTTTGGTAAAAGCAAATCAGTCCATGGGAAGCTCAGTTGGCCAGAAATAAAAGGGCATCATCCCCACTCTCATAATTTGGAGGATCGGATGGGAAGGATATGCACAAATGTGCTTTTTAGAGCCCTGTAGTTCGCCTACGTGGTAGCTACGAGGGATAACTCGTTGAGACCATCTAAAGGATACTCAAGAATTTGGAATGAAATAAACTAACAACCACAAGACAGGGAGAAAAACCCGTCCTTTGTTTTCCCCATGTCTTTTAACTTTTTTCAACGTGCTTTCAGTTTTATCCATTTATTTTACCCTGAGAACTTGCCTTTAAGGCATGTAGGCAATTTATCTAAACCCACATTTTATAGATGAGAAGTATGAGGCACTGAGAAGTAAACGCCATCTCTCAAGGCCACCGAAGGCATGATCTTTTTCCCAGCACAGAGCTTGCCAATCAGACCTAGATTTCTGGCTCTAACACATGCCATCTCTGCCTCCTGGAACAAATTTCTTAACCCCCTTTTTACCACTTTTCTCTCCTTGGAAAAATGTGGATGATAGCTAACAGGCGCTTAACAAATATTTTTTCCCATAATGTATATCATGGGGGCGAAAAGCTCAACATGATTTTTGTTTATGTGTTTGGGGCTTTTTCTAGGAGAGGTGTGCAGGGGTGCCGTGAAAGCAGAGTCCAGTCCTAACTCTGCGTGAGTAGTAAACATAGACCACCACTTTGAACGCAGAGAAATATTCAGCCTCTTAGAGAATGCTCTCTGTTCTGTTCTGTTCAAAACAGCAGCTCTAAATGATTAGACTACTTAGCCTGAGCTACAAGCCTTGACTTTTGGGAACTTAATCTTCATCCAGAACTTGAGCCTGATGGCTTTTGAGTTGGCTGAATAAGGTGACATCTCCTTCCGAAAGTTACCGAGACATTAGGAATTCAAGGCTATTCGTGCTCCCAGGCTGTAGAGAGCTGCACCTCCAGCCATGGTACCCCCCTTTCAGGAAGCAGATATCACACAGCTTCTACTATGAAGACACCCCCTGCAAACAGAGGCTAGGGTAGACCCACAGCTGCTGGGGCATAAAATTGGCGGGACCCCAGGCTGGCACGTAAATGGCCAAGCACAGCAACCATCAAAATCTTTCTCATCAGTCTTGGGAGTCACATCTCGGCATTCTGTTTGCAATGGCGAGATTTTCTTCTCTTCAGCCTATTATCCTAGCATTCATCTGTCCTGTCAACACATCATAAATTGTTTATAATGCATCGCACCAGAACAGCACTGAAGTAATGCGAATAAATAGATCCTGATAGACATATTGCTACCCACCAAAATTGAACCGTTAAACAGCTCATGAATATTTAGAAAGTGTTGACTTGCTTCTCACCTCATAAGGCATTTGGGCAATTTTGCCACAAATGGGAATCTGCTGTTAGAGAGCCATGGAAAAGCAATGAATAGAAAGAGTTGGGAGTGGGGCATGTTCTAAACTCTGTCACTAAGTGGAGCAAATGGCTGTGAGTTTATTTAGCAAGTCCCTTAAATTCTGTGTTTTAATTAATCAGAAAAAAATATCCCTACGGTTTCTTCTAGGTTTGAAATTCTGATTGTGGGGGAAGTAAAGGCTTCTCCTGTGGGTCTCACGTGCCACGGTGCCTTGGACCACTTGTTTTAGCCCTAGCCAAACAACACTGTGATGACCAGCTCAGCTGGACTCAGCCTCAGCCTCCCACGGACGCAGCCACAGGTCTGCACTGTCCACCATCAGCCTCTTGTCCTGGGGCTTCCGCACTCGGCACTGAGGTAAGGACAGCCACGCTGAAAGTTTGAGGGCATTCAAGCCCTGTTGGTCAAACACTGGACTGATGGGAGATGGGATCTGGCAAAAATTCTCCCTTACTCAACCAGATGGATTATTTTAAGAAGGATTTTTTTTTTTTTTAATTTGGCATTGTAGGAGATGGTCCCATGGGATGGAGCATGAGTTACATTTAGCAAGTGGTGGCCAACTTATTAAGACGCCCTCATACTGCCTTTCCCTCCTCCTCTGCCTCATCCTTTTGCTCCTCACGCCTGCTTCCCGGGATTTTGCTCTCTAATAAAGAGGTAAGCCGTGAGTTTGCCGCAGGCTTTGCTCAGGGGAAACCGAGCTAAGCTACCGGGACTATTCATGGATCGAATGAGACAATGTGAAATTTAGGGTCCAGTAGAAACACCCAATGCTCTCTACTTGGTTTGTGACTATTTTAGAAAGTAGAGTATCATTGGGCAACTATTTTTGTTTATTTACCCAGAGAAAGAGATAAAATTCCTTTCAGACATTTTCTTTAAGTGAAGCAAGAAAAGGTAAGACATGGACTTCACCATAACTGAGACTTCTATCTGAGTGGGAGAAAATAGTCAACATTCTTGCTTTCACTGCTGCCTTGCTTGGCTTGAACCCAATAAAACAATAACTCCTACCACTGGCTCCCCGTGGCTTTGCCTGTTTTCACCATCACCATTCACTGCCACCATGTCTAGGGTTTTGTTGTTGGCTCTCTTCTGAAAATAATTCTGCCTGAAATACTTATGCCTTCCTCTGTGGCCTCACCAGGGTCCAGGTCATAAGGGAAAGTACAAGGCCCATTAGAAAACTGAATCCTAAGACTGTACACAAAGTGACTTCAGTATACTTTGAGTTATTCCTTGGCCCCTGAAGATGCTATCCTAGTTTGCACAAACGCATATTTGGGAGCTCTTGTTGTACCTCCCCAGCATGCTTTCTCCCTTCCCAGCCCCCACCTTCTGGTTATAAACCCTGCTCCTTGCACAGGGTTGGGTATATGACTCAGACTCTGGCCAGTCTTAGTGCCTTACCCTACTCCTCAAGCCAGAAACTGGTCTAGGGAAAAGTACTTGCCCCAATCTAGGTCAATCAGAGGACTCCGCTGTTGTTTTTCCGTAGCAGAAGTAACATGAAAGACTCCCTTTTTCCATGGATAGAAGTTTCAGAGACGTGATCCCAGAGTTTCCAGTAGCGTGATCACAGCCAAATAGAGGAAACTTTTCTGATATACAGAAGAATAAAACCAAGACAGAGAGAAAAACAGAGAGATGGGTAGAGGAAGACGAAGTCTTGGTACCAAGTCCTCAGTTACGGTCTGAGCTTCATGCACCCCTGCAGCATCTTATTCTCTGAGATGCTCCAGTATCACGTTACTAAATCCCGTCTTTGCGTAAGCTGCCGGAAATTGGGTTTCTGTCACTTGCAATCAAAAGAATCCTGCTTAATATAGATGCGTACAAAAAGCAAAGCTCTTTCTCTACTTTCATATGCCTTGCTATTCTTTTCTTCTCTGTGCAAGAAAAATGAATTTGATGTAGAGATAGCAGGACCTTTCAGCTACCCTGCGTATTAGTTAGTTATGTTGCATTTATGGATCATCTTTGGGCTTTGATCTATCACTCCTTCTTTTCATGCCATACAGAAGTTTTATTTAGATGTCTACACAAACCAGAATAGGAGGCCATAGCTTAAGATGACAAAGAAAAGTCAACCAAGCCAGTTTGTTCTGCTTACTCGTCCAAAATTTTGTTCATGAGTATAGCAGATGGAGGAAAAACCCAAATGTTTAAATTTTATTTTTTCTGATTCGGACACATTGTCAGGTAGAGAGAAAGCCCAGTCTCATTCTTTGGATGGAGGCTTTTCACTGTGGACTTGCATGATCATTTCTTTTCATATCTTTCAGAGACACAGATAGCTGAGTAATTATGCAGCATGGACTATCTAATTGTATTCAATAATTACATGGGAAGCTGCAGTGTGGAAAATAAAGAGTTACCAAAATAACACTTTGTTTCTGACAAAATGAGAGGAAAGTGTAGTTCTGGCTCCAGCAGGAACAGCTGCCTGCCATGAGCCTAGTGCCCTTTCTGCTCATCTGGACAGCTCTGCCCCCCATGTGCGCAGACGCGAAACTGCCCAAGACACTCTCAGAGCTGACTCCTGTGGCTGGGACATGTCTTTCTCGGAAACAAATTATGTGGGCTCCTTTCATACTTGAAAAAGGTTGTGTTTCAAAAAATTGATTCTCAGGCATCTGTCATTCTAGCTTCTGAAATGTTTTCTTCAAAGATAGCAGCACTTCAGTATGGGGCCTCCCAGCTACACATCCTGATGTCTTAGCTATCCAGCGCTGGCGGACCGGCCAACCATGCACTCTGGATCCCTACGTGAGCCCCTTTGCTCCAATAAACAACAGAAAATCAAAATCCTTTGCATTTGCATAGCCTTGTATTCTCAAACTCCTTCCATTTTAAACTTGGATTCCACCCTATTGGGTTTATAAGCCAGGGGTTATTATCACCATTTGATGGAGAAGAAACCTGTGGACCATGAAAAGGTCCAGGATGAGTTAGGATGGATCTTAGTTCATATACAGAGTATGACCTCCCTATTGCTATACACACATGCGTGCACGCACACACACCCACACACCCACACACACATCAGTGGGAGGTATCAACGAGTAGTAATTATCTGCTGCCTGATTATTTTCCCCTGGAGATATAAGATCATTCCCAGCCCTTCCTTATCTTGACCGTGGTTAATCCACCACTGACTGAAAAATTTAACTCTATTAATCAAAGTATGAATCTGTGATCTCCTTCCTTTCTGTAATCACCAGCCAGTTTATAGAGTTGACTATAAATTGTGTCAATCTTCACATCTTTGTAAGAAGAAAAAATTCATAATGCTATATGCTCTACCAGTCTACTTAGAGGATTCCTAGCATTGGTGTATTAATTCCACAAAACTTAAAATACCAACAAAGACCTTTAGAAAATTCTTCTAAGGATGGTATAGAGATAAGCAAAGAAAATACAGACAAGGCACTAGGTCACCGAAAAACAAATTCTCTTCGATTATTATTAAAAGAATACCAGCAAAATATTACCAAAAATTTTACAAAAAAATATTACTCAAAAATATTCCAAAGCCTCCTCTCATAAAATGTTTAAAGTCATTATGGTGAAATCTGTCAAGGAGAAAACAAAGGCAGAGATGGCACTGGAAGGCCAGCCACCAAAGTGAGGGACGAATAGACCCCCGGGAGATCTTGATAAACCTTTGTGGTTTTGCACAATGTGAAATGTCATCACACAATAAAACTACTAGAGGGGTGGTGTTCAGAGACATCCCCACCCGCTCTGATGAAGCACGGTGTCCACTGAGGGCCCATGGTGGGTCTACCACTTAATGCCAGTGGGCTAAGGAAGCTGGGACAAACTGAAACCTGAATGCATCAGACAGGGGGTCAGCAGAGAGGAGCTGTCCCTGCTGCTCAGTGTTCTATGACTTTCTAGCTTACTGGTTATTGTTCTTCTGGGTGCTTAGAGACCATTTCTGAGAGGCATTTAGTAACTCACTAGCTTCAAAAAAAAA
This sequence comes from Ursus americanus, assembly GCF_024610735.1. NCBI lineage: Eukaryota > Metazoa > Chordata > Mammalia > Carnivora > Ursidae > Ursus > Ursus americanus. The sequence continues at coordinate 6,449,527 of NC_142147.1, read as the reverse complement.
GGAAAAGAGGCTCTCAGTAATGTTGTGAAGAAAATGGAAAAACAGTTTTCTGCTCAAAGAAGACAGTTTTAAAATGAGGGAACAGAGAGGGAGAGGGAGAGAGAAACTCTCTCTATTTTCTTTATGTTTGGGGTATTGTATTGTATCATATATATTCAGATTGTCATTGTTGGTGTTTCAAGTCAACCCACACTGAGACAGAAGAGCCAGGACCACGCATAGATGAGGCAGGTGGCTATCTACATAGTGTGACTTCAGGGCTGGGCGAGCTCCAACATAGTGCTTCCCCAGGCTTGACAGGGCACATTAAGTAGTGACTGCTTCAGGTTCCTCTCTATTTAAATGCAAATAAGTCTGGAAAAGGTAATACATTATAATAGTCATTAAGCATTAGTGTGATTAGCTTATCAGATCACTTCCCCACTAGATTCCTAACAGATCCTGGTTCAAGATTTACCTTGACTCAGGTACTAGTTTGGGATCTTGGTTAAGTCCACTAGCTTCAATGTGCCTCAGTTTCATCATGGTTCTAGACACCGTTGTTTCTCCCATCTGTCTCTCAGGACACTTGTCAGGATTGAATGAGATAAAGGTGCCTGGGTGGCTCAGTCAGTTAAGCATCTGCCTTCGGCTCAGGTTATGATCCCACGGGATCAAGTCCCCGATTGGGCTCCCTGCTCAGCAGGGAGTCTGCTTCTCTCTCTGCCCCTCTCCCCCACTCATGTTGTCTGTCTGTCTTTCAAAATTAAATAAATAAAATCTTTTTTAAAAAAAGAATTGCATGAGATAATGTATAAGTAATAAAGCAACATAGACCCTAGTGAGTCATCAGCCTGGAAGCGGAACAGCACTGAGGGAGAAGGGCCCGGAGGGCAAGAACCGTTTTACCACCTAAGGACAAGTGCTGGACATGTAAATATTTTCTTAACAGCTGTAACTTTAGTCCAAAGAAAGAGCATTGAATTTAGAATCAGAAGACCTAGATTTCAAAACTCTCGAACAGGAAAGTAGGCCAAGATTATGAGAAGGAAGTTAAGGAAAGAAAGATTCAAACCGCCTAAGATATTTTGAAAATATCTCATCTCACCAGTAATATTAGAAAGACAAATTAGAATAGCAAGATGCCATCGCCACCCATAAATTTAAAAACATATATTTTTAAATAGCATGCTCAGAGTATATGAGTATTGAGGAAAATGAGGTGCCAATGGTTGTACAAATTGGACTATTGGATGAAAAGACCTTAAATTGTGTGACCCGGAAATTTCAGTTTCAGAAGTTTCCTTGAAGAAATAAATAAGAATATACATAAACACCTAGCTACAAGAGTTTTTATTACAATATTGCTTATAATCAGACAATAGAAATTATCTGAATGTGCCAATTGGTTATAAATTGGTTATACATTATGGTACAAACCCAGAATTATATACTATTCACCTATTTGAAAAGCTGTGGAAATACATTTACTAACATAGAAAAAGTATCTAATAACTCTCGCAGTGAAAAATACGGTTGTAAAACAGTATACACAACATTAGATCATGTGTCTTCTGTCCCTCTGTTTATGTATCTTTATCAAGGAATATTTATCAAAATGTTGATAGTTCTCTCTGGGTGTGGGACCATAAGTATTTTCATTTTCTTCTTTGTTTACCTTTCTGAAATTTCCACAATTAACTTTTTTTACATATGTAAAAAAATCTTTGTTTTGAGAGACGTCTGTCAAATGAAAGAAATTCCAATAAAAGTAGAGCTTTTTTTTTTTTTTCCTAAAGTAGAGATTTTTAGATTTGAGCCGAGGATTCCCAGTCTATAAAATGTGGAGAGAGGGAACCACCTTCCTTACAAAGTTTACAAAACTCTCAGGAAGAAAACTAAGATATGTGTGAAAAGAGTTTCAAAACCCATAAATCTCTCTGTAGCATCAAAATGGAAGATGGCAGAAACATTATTTCTTCTCAGTCGCCTGCTATAGGAAAAATTGTTTCAGAACCACAGACAGTGAAACTACTCAGTTACGTTGAAAAACTAGCCATACTAAAGCAAGTAAAGAAACTTTTAAACCAGCTTTTAAGTGCAGGTGTGTGTCATTTAATGCAAGAACTTATTTCATTAAAGTGGTTGCAGAGTAATTAGTCAATCCATTCAGTCACTAAAATAACCCCTCTCTCCGTAAGCATCTGCTACTCCTACCTCTGGTGTGAATAGGTAACAGCTGGCAAGAAATCCTATCATGCGGGGCTGAGAGCCTCACAAAAGAAAGGACAGGGTGTTCACAAGCAATTTGACAGCTCAACAGCAACAACTACGCTTCCTGCTTTTTCAAGCTTTACCTCTTCGACAAAATTTAGTTCATTGCTTCACATGAACACAACGGGTTCAAGAGTCCAATGCTGTCGCTGGTGGTGTGCGCCATCACCCCCTGAGAAGCCCCCAAATGCCTTGCAGGGAGCAACCACACACGTTTATCAGCTCTCAGATTCCAACCACAGCTCCAGGTCAGCAAGGGGTCTAGCACCAGAGCTAAGAAAGGGTCTGCACATCTATAGATGAGGGAGAGGTAAACTGCCTTCAGAGATGTTCTCTGACTTCCAAATTCCTCCCCCCTTTCCTGTTTCTACGAAGATCTGGACTTCACCTTTGAAAACATTCATTCATTTTACAGATACTTAGAGAGCACTTACTATGCCAGGAAGTGTTGAGGGCATGGGAGGTACCAGCTTGAAGGGGGAAGATAAGGTCCCCGCAGAGAGTTTTCTATCCTGGTGGGAGTGACAGGCAGCACACAAATAAAGAAGAAAAGTGTTATAAATAAATGAAAAGAAGATCAGGGAATAGAGAATGACTGGGAATGGGAGGCAGCTTTGGATTAGGTAATAAAGGAAGGCTTCTCAAAGGAGACCTGAAAAATGGGAAGGAGGCAGCCATGGAAAATATTCGAGGGAAAAGCATTCCAGGCAGAGGGAATGGTGAATGTGAGGCTCTTGGTTGTGAGTAAGTCCAGTGTGTTCAGGAAACCAAAGAGTTTAGTAATCAAGAAGACAGTGGAATGAGATGGAGCCGGGAAGGCTGGCAGAGACTAGATCACGTAGACCCTTGTAGGCCGTGGTGTAGACGTTGAATTGTATTCCATATTCAATGGGAGGTCAATTGGGAGATTTTAAGTTGGGGAGTGACACTTAGGCTGTTGAGTGAACTTATTTCAACGGCTTAAATATTCATGCAAAGACCCTTGATGGAAGTAGCATCTTAATTGCAATCTATTGGTCATATCCCTTTTCCCATTCCCATTGCAGTCCAGGAAGGGTGTGAAAGCACTGGGCGTCTGAGGTTCTGAATGCAGGGAGAAGTGTTTCAGAAGGCAAAAACACATGTGCACCTGAGACCAAACGAGATTGCTAAGGGTAGTCCTTGAAAATAGATCCTCTAGCAAGGTGAGAGGAAGAACTAGTAAACTTGGGAATCAAACAGTATTAAATTCAAAATCTGGTTCCTCAGTCCGCCTACCTACTAACCTGGGACAAACTCCATCCTTAGAACGTTGATTACAAAATCACATAGAACGGCCATCACTAGGTGCTATAAACTGAATGTTTGTGTTCCTCTCAAAGTTTATTTATTGAAACCCCCACGCTCAATGAGATGGTTAAGAAGTGGGGCCTTTGGGAGGTAATCAGGATTAGACGACATCATGGGTGTGGAACCCTCATGATGAGATTGGCGTCTTTGTAAGAGTCACCGGAGGGCTTGCTTCCCCACTCTGTTGTCCATCACATGAGGATACAGTGAAGAGTTAGCAGCCTGCAACCCAAAAGAGAGCTCTCACCAGAACCTGACTGTGTCCCTGATCTGGGACTTTCAGCCTCCATAATGATAAGAAATACATTCCTGTTGTTTACAAGCCACCCAGTCTATGGTATTCTGTATAGCAGCCTAAATTGACAAACACTCGGAAAAGTACTGGAATTTATCTCGGTTCTCCCTGTGAATTCCTGAACTGACTACTGCACTAGAGGGGAACTCTATGATTTAATTCAATATCATAACAACTGAGTGTTTACAGTATGCCCAGAACTATGCTAGGTGATGGGGTTTCAAAAATGAATGAGACAGCAATAATAGCCACATGCTTCCATGCACACTATTTTTCTCAGAAAGCGATGAAATTTTGGAATCAGGCTTTGGCAAAGAAATCTTCTTAAGCTAAAAATAACAGGGTGGATATTCCAAGCATTTTTAAATGTCTGTGTTACTCTCTACCAGTATGAAAAGAGTACAGCTTTTGGGGATATCTTGTTCTGAATTAATTAGCAAGGTGCGTTGGAATCCACATCTAATTCTTAGGGCGTTTGGCAAGATGGCAGGAGTTCTGCAGTGTAAATTGTTTACAACTGATGCTAATGCCTGCTCCTTTGATCTAATGTGTGGTGTGCTATTCCGCTGCTCCCGGGGAGGTGGGAAGGGGGAGGATGTCTCCTAATACTCAATCTTGTCCATAATTGCAATGTCTGCCTGCCAAATGAATTCACAAATATTAAAAAACAATCCTGTGAAACAATGAATAGAGGCATTTGGAGAAATTCTGCCACAAGATGAATAGGAACGTAGATGAAGAGGCAGAAGCTATGTGAGAAAGGACCTGCTGGAGTTGGGGGTCAAAAGTGAGAAACAGGGACGCCTGGGTGGCACAGTCATTGGGCATCTGCCTTCGGCTCAGGGCGTGATCCCAGCGTTGTGGGATCGAGCCCCACATCAGCCTCCTCCGCTATGAGCCTGCTTCTTCCTCTCCCACTCCCCCTGCTTGTGTTCCCTCTCTCGCTGGCTGTCTCTCTGTCAAATAAATAAATAAAATCTTAAAAAAAAAAAAAGGTGAGAAACAAGTCCCAGGAAGGATTAGGGACAAAGGAAGTCATGTTAATTCTAAAGAAAAAATGAAGAGAAGGAAGGAGGGAAGGGTCTGTCCTTCTAACAGGAACTCTCCCGAAGACTCTACCTGCCTTCCAATGCCCTCCCCCATAACCATCCACAGCCTCAAAACAAGGGAAATGCATTGTTGGGATGGAACATTCAGGGGCAAACACCACAGTGGTTGGATGTCTGACTAACTCCTCATTTGCTATTTCAGATAAACAGTGGGCATCCTGGTCCACATATTAAAAATCTCAAACATATGGACTCTGAGAAACAAACTGAGGGCTTCAGAGGGGAGGGGGTGGGGGAATGGGATAGGCTGGTGATGGGTAGTAAGGAGGGCACGTATTGCATGGGGCACTGGGTGTTATACGCAACTAATGAATCATCGAACTTTACATCAAAAACCAGGGATGTACTGTATGGTGACTAACATAATATAATAAAAAATATGATTATAATAAAAAAAATAAAAATCTCAAACATACTTTGGTCCCCTTTCCCAAACCACAGCCTTGTCCTCAGTGACTTTCACTAATCTGGGGTAAACAGACCCTCATCCCTCTAGCTCAGCCAGCTAGAACAAAAACATGTCCAGCCATAGTCACCTTTCCTTTAAAGGAAAATTTTCCTGTAAGGTTTTTAAGTTTTCCTTTAAAAGTTAACTAATAGAGGAGACAAAAATGTTAATGTTTTCTGTCTGTTTCTAGTTTCCACCAAATCTATTCTAATTTCAGATTTTTATATGACAAAATAAGATATGACTCAAATAAGTGACACCTTATCAATCTTAACCAACAAAATCAATCAGATCATAACTGGGGGGTGTGACCATCTGGCAGTGTTCTTGGGCCACTAACAGAATCTGCAGAGTTGATCTCGGCAGCTGTGTCCAAGGAAGTATCTTCCAATCTAGTGAAAACATTGTGATGGAAATATAAACCTGGGAAGATTTGTCCTGGGTCATTTCTCAGTGAAACAGACCCTGAGATTGAGATTTGCATGCTGGAAATGTATTTATTAGATGGTGACTCAGAAATCGATACCTGTTTGGGAGTGAAGGAAGAGGGAATGAGTAAGGGAAGAAGTTGAATTCTGTTGTGAATACCAAAAAAGCCCTCAGCTGGAGGGAGCTTTGGTGTTGGGAGGGCCCCTTAGTGTTGTCCAGTCTCGAGGTAAGTGGGCTGGACATTTATACTCCCTCATTGACCAGTCATTGGATGGGGGATGCCCTTAGGAAAGGGCATGAACTTAGAGGAGGGCTTTCTTTGGCTGGGGGCAATTCCCAGAGAGTGACTCAACTGAGAGCCAATGGCTGTCACACTCCCAACAGGGGGAATGAATGTCTCAATCCTAAAGTGCAGATCTGGGCTGTAAGCCATGGTATTCATTATATTACTGAGGGCCAGCGGCATGAGTGGTTAGTCCAGAGTGGGAGTCTGTCCTTACAGATTGATTCAAACGTTTGATTTCCGTCCTGCCTTCTTTCCTTGGATGAGCTTCTCTTCTAACAGTAGTCTCTGATTACTGACTCTTTGTGTTACCCAGACTGCATCTCTTACACACACTTTTGTCCTCACTTTCTCAAATTTCCTCTTAGAGGGAAAGGTCTCATGATCCAGTGTGTTGGCTCTCTCCTTATCCTCGTTCTTCCATTTTAACAGCACTAGAAGGGGTCCTGATGTTCTTGGCCCTGCACTCAGCCCGGAACCTGTGGAGATGGAAAGGACACCAGCCTTCTCCCTGAGGAGCCTGTGGTCTGTTAGAAGAAAGAGCAAAAAAAAGATTTCAGAACAATGTGGTAAGAGCAGTGATAAATGTCATGAAGAACATTTTTTGAGAAGGAATGACCAACTTCTGCTTGGAGAACGTTTAGAGGAAGCTTTCCTCTGGAATGGATGTTGGAACTTGGCTTCGAAAAGTAGTTGATCTACCAGATGGGGAGATGGAGGTGGACCTGTGAGGCAGGGCATGTGCCTCACACAGTAGAGTCTAGAGTCATTTGGCTTAGGGTTTGGGGACCTATAAAGTTCAGCATGGCTTGGGCATAGGGTGTGGAGGGCCTATTGTGTCAAGGTAATAATTTCGGATTTTATTCTGTAAGGAATGGGAAATTAATGTAATGGAGGTTTTCAAATAGAGAAGGACAAAATTAGATTTTCTTATTCCTAAAATATTTAGTGGAACTGTGAAGGAAGGATAGGAATGTGGGGGAACTTCCAGAAAGGAGATGAAACAGGAGACCTGAAACATTTTTATTATTAAATAGTCAAGATACAGAGAAAAACATGGAGAATGTAATGGACATCTTGTCCATACCAGAGTCAATAAACCTTAACCTTTTGGAATATTTGCTTCAGGTCTTCTAAAAAATAAAACTCAGAGACACCGTTGGAGCCTCGCTCATCTCTCTCTCCTCAACATGGCCCTCCTCTCTTAGTCAGCATCCCCCAAGGTGAATGGCCTGTGATAGGAGACTGGTAACAATTCAGAGTCAAAATATCAGGGGTGGTTTAAGGCAATGGCAACTAGAAAGAAGATGAGAGAATGGATTCAAGAAGCTTCTATATTGTATACCTGAAACTAATAGAACACCGAATGTTAACTATACTGGAATGAAAATAAATAAAATAAGGAAAAAAAACAAACCCACAAAGAAGCTTCCTGATGTGTCATTGACAAAACTTGAGGTAAATAGATTAAATGAAGGGGAGGAGAGTTGTTTTCCCCCTTTGAAGCTCCTGTAACAGAATACTGCAGACCAGTGGCTTATAAGCAGCAGAATTTCTTCCTTACAGTTCCAGAGGCTGGAAGCCCAGGATGGTTGCACCACCAGGTTTGGTGTTTGGTAAGGACCCACATTCTGGCTCATAAACAAAGCCTACTCACCCTGTCCTCACATGGTGGAGAGGGCTAGGGATCCCTGCGGGGTCCGTTTCATTAGGCCCTAATCCCATTCATGAGGCCTCCACCCCTACGATTTAAACACTTTCCAAAGGCCTTACCTCCTAATACCATCATCTGTGGGAGTTAGGATTTCAGCATATGAATGTGGGGGAGTGGGGGACACAAATATTTAGACCACGGCAAGGAGGAAAGGATAAATTCCAAGATTTTAGCTTGGATTACAACGTAGCCCGTGATACCATTAATGAAACATAAAAACAGATGTGACAGACCAAATTTGAAGAAAATAAAGTGTTCAACTTGGGGTAGTTCTGGAACTCCAAAAAGAAGTCAGGGCTGTAGCAATGTTTCTGGTATCCGCATGGAAGTGATGTTCTAAACTTTGGTCACCTTACCCTCTGCCTTCTTGTTTCCAATTTTTCATTTATTGCAAACGATATATAAATGCAGCTTCGGAGAGAACTGATTGTCAGAACCGGAATGACAGAATTAGAGGGAAGGGGAAAGGAGCATTTGGCATCCAGGATTTGAACACACTTATGGGCAGGAATTCCTCTTATAGCTCACTCTTGCCAGAATCAGCTATTATCATTTTGACAAACGTTTACTAATCTGATAGGCAAAGAATGGTTCTCTTACTGTTGTTTAAATTTGCATGTCTTTGATTATACTGGAAGTTGCACATTTTTCCATATGTTTGTTTACTGCTTTGCATTTCTTATTTTGTGAATCATCTGTTCATGTCCTTTGCCCATTTATCTAGTTCAGTTTAAATGTTTTCATAATCAGTTTTAGGAGTTCTTTATATAACAAAGCTATTAACCCAATGTCGTATGGCTTGCAAATATTTTTTCTTAGTGTGTTTGCCTTTTCATTTGAGTTGTGGGTTTCATTTTTGTTTTACATGCATATATTTTTTCATACTTATTTTGTGTTTAACATCTTTCTGCGCTCAACTTCTGAGCAAGGTACGTAAGACCCTTGGGGGTTTGGCTCCTTCCACTTCTCCCTTGGTAATTCATCCCACAAAAATGCAAAGGTAGATGTCCTCAATGACCTTTCCCTGCGTAAATGCAAAAAGCTCTCTTATACGTCTAGGACTTAACACACGTGCCCAGAACACCCTTCCTGCCCCCCTCAACCAAGATAACTTCTGGCCCTTCAGAAGCCAGCTCCAACATTACCTCTAAGGGAGTGTCATGAGGGGGTTGGTGCATGGACTCTGGAATGAGAGGTCCTGGGTGGGAAACCTAGCTCCACAACTTCCTTACCTGTTAAGTGAGAATAAAAGTAGTGTTTCCTCATCCATCAGAATTCTAGAGGAGAACATAGGCTGCAACCTATACGACATCGGCCAAAGCAACGTTTTTCATGACACATCTCCAAAGGCAAGAGAAACAAAGAGATAAAATGAACTTATGGAACTTCATCAAGATAAAAAGCTTCTGCACAGCCAAGGAAACAGTAAAAAAAACTAAGAGGCAGCCCACGGAATGGGAGAATATATTTGCAAATGACACTACAGATAAAAGACTGGTATCCAAGATCTACAAAGAACTTCTCAAACTCAATACACGAGAAACAAATAAACAAATCAAAAAATGGGCAGAAGATATGAACAGACACTTTTCCAATGAAGACATACAAATGGCTAACAGACACATGAAAAAATGTCCTAAATCATTAGCCATCAGGGAAATTCAAATCAAAACCACACTGAGATACCACCTTACGCCAGATAGAATGGCAAAAATAGACAAGGCAAGAAACAACAATTGTTGGAGAGGATGTGGAGAAAGGGGATCCCTCCTACATTGTTGGTGAGAATGCAGGTTGGTACAGCCACTCAGGAAAACAGTGTGGAGGTCCCTTAAAAGGTTAAAAATTGAGCTACCCTATGATCCAGCCATTGCACTACTGGGTGTTTACCCCAAAGATACAGACGTAGTGAAGAGAAGGGCCATATGCACCCCAATGTTCATAGCAGCAATGTCCACAATAGCTAAATTGTGGAAGGAGCCGAGATGCCCTTCAACAGATGACTGGATTAAGAAGTTGTGGTCCATATATACAATGGAATATTACTCAGCTATCAGAAAAAACGAATTCTCAACATTTGCTGCCACATGGACGGCACTGGAGGAGATAATGCTAAGTGAAATAAGTCAAGCAGAGAAAGAAATTATCATATGATTTCTTTCATCTATGGAACATAAGAACTAGGAAGATTGGTAGGGGAAGAAAGGGATAAAGAAAGGGGGGGTAATCAGAAGGGGGGATGAAACATGAGAGACTATGGACTATGAGAAACAAACTGAGGGCCTCAGAGGGGAGGGGGGTGGGGGAATGGGATAGACCAGTGATGGGTAGTAAGGAGGGCACGTATTGCATGGTGCACTGGGTGTTATATGCAACTAATGAATCATCGAACTTTACATCGGAAACCGGGGATGTACTGTATGGTGACTAACATAACATAATAAAAAAACATTAAAAAAAAAGTAGTGGTTCCTCAAAACATTAAACATGGAGTTACTGTATGACGCAGAAATTCCACTCCTAGGCATAAATCCAAGAGAATTAAAAATACACTTTCAACAAAAACTTGAACATGAACGTTCATAGCAGTATTATTCACAATAGCCAGAAAGTGGACACAACTTAGAAGTCCATCAACTGATGAATAGATAACCAAAATATGGTATATCACCAAATGGAATATAATTCAGGCATAAAGAAGAACTAAAGTATAGATGCGTGCTACAACACGGATGATCTTTAAAAACGTTATGCTGAGTGAAAGAAGTCAGACATTAAAAGCCACATATTGTACGATTGCATTTATACGAAATATTCAGAATAGGCAATTTCATAAAGAAAGCAGAGATTAATTACTGTTTGCCAGGGGCTGACAGTAGGAGGAATGGGGAGTGACAGAGTTTGCTTTTGGGTGATAAAAATGTTTGGAACTTGATCGTGGCAGTGGTTGCACAATATTGTGAATGTATTAGAAGCTGAACACCTTCCTTTGGGAACTTCCTTTATGTCTAACCCCCAAGATATACGTTGGCAGTCATCCCCCAAGCATATGACCCACTAATATTCTTTTAAAGGGTCTCATGACTAAGGTGTTATTAGACAGTAATAAATGACCTTTTCCTAACAATAGCTAACCCCCTCAAGGTCCTGGAAACCTTGCTTCCAAATTTCTTAGAGACTTACACTATCCCTACCCCCCCCCCACTTGAAAATGTGTAATGGGCCTCTCCTTATGACTACAGTGCAGCTCTTTCTGCCTGTCCCTATACTTTAATAAAATCACCTTTTGCACCAAAAAAAAAAAATGCTTGAAATAGTGAATGTCATGTTATACAAAATTTACCTCCATAAAAAAGAGTACCTATCCCATAGTGAGAACTGTTCGTATCTGGAGCACAGGGTATGGTGGTCTCTGTGCCAAGCTAACAGGGCACTTGGCGCAGGGAATGGCATGGAGTGAGTGCTACCCCCATCTCACTAAGAAGGGGGTACTTACTCTCCTCTAACCCAGCACTTACATGTATGGCAGTCCTTGCTTTACCGTGTGGGGGCTCCTTATGACAGGGGCTGGGTTATGGTCAGTTACACGTCTCTGGTGCCCAACATAAGGTCTGGAGTGTACATCTATTATTGGGTAAGCTTAGAGAATAACTGGGAGTGAAGCTAGGTCTAAACCCTAGGAATGTACATGTCTAGTGAGTATTAGTCCAAAGAGTCAGTTAGAATCCCAGAATTATCATTTTGCAATTTCACCTTTTATTACTGGAAGAAACCAAGACCTGAAAGGTTGTATAATATACTCACTCAGACCACATGCGGGATGAAAAGAGAGGATGGATTCAAGACACCTTTTGAGGACCACTCCCCCCTCCCCCCACATAAACACTCAGCACCTATAGGACCATGATGACTACAATGGATTTTTTTTTTAAGATTTTATTTATTTGACAGAGAGAGAGACAGCCAGCGAGAGAGGGAACACAAGCAGGGGAAGTGGGAGAGGAAGAAGCAGGTTCCCTGCGGAGGAGCCCGATGTGGGGCTCGATCCCAGATCGCCGGGATCACGCCCTGAGCCGAAGGCAGATGCTTAACGACTGAGCCACCCAGGCGTCCCGACTACAATGGATTGAACGGTGTCTCTGCAAAATTCATATGTTGAAGCCCTGACCCCTAATGTGGCTGAATTTGGAGAGAGGGCCTTTACAGGGGTCACTAAAGTTAAATAAGGTCATAGATGGGGCCCTAATCCAATATAATTTATGTCTTTTTAAGAAGAGGAAGAGGCACTGGGATGTGTGCTCACAGAGGAAAGGCCAAGTGAGGGCATGGTGAGAAGACGGCCATCTGCAAGCCAAGCAGAGGCCTCAGGAGAAATCCACCGCTAACACCCTGATCTCGGGACTTACAGCTTCCAGGATTGTGAGAAATACAATGTGCGTGGCTTAAGCACCCAGTCGGTGGCATTTGCTACGGCAGCCCAAGCAGGCGAATACGGTCACCAAGAGGTTGTTAGATGCCTGCTCAGCAGTACGAATCATGGAACACGGCCTCAAAGACTAGTGATGTACTGTACGGTGACCAACGTAACACAGTCAAACAGAAACAAGTGTCCTACCCCAAGAAGGAAGAACCCCCAATGATGCATCGCAGTGAAGGTCAATAAAGGGAGTGGAGCCTCCAGATGTTCCTGTTCTCTTCCTTTCCTCTCACCTCCTGTCTTTGCCCACATCCGCGGCCTCTCTGGCTGCAGGAACATTCCTCCAGCGTTGCTTAACAAAAGGAGAGCTGGCTCCGAGAAGGGCCAGGGGGGAGGAAGTTGGGACATATCTGAAGGCCAGAACCAATGTCCTGGCTTGTAATTCAGAGCAGCGTCCTCCTCCCGCCCCTAGGGTGACCTTCTCCCTGTGAATGGTTAATTAATCCCATGAATGGTTTAAGATACAGGCACTAAATTAAACAGATCATTTTCTATTGCGAATTCTCCTACTGTCTTAGTTACTTTTTATGCCTGAAATTAGTTTATTTTTAGTTAACACATTTTTTTAAAAACAGAATTAAATGCAAATCCTTACAGAGCTTGTCCGACTCCTGTAATGCTTAACTACATAAAAATTTCAATGTATTATTTATATCCAGAAATGCTGCAGCTGAATTTTACATGTAAATGTTCAGAATTCCAAGTTCTTTCACTGGAAAAAAAAAAAAAAAAAGAACGTCTTCACTGCCACTTGCTTTCTCTCATCTTTTATTAAAGAGTCTGTTAACACTTTAAAATGTGGCCCTTATACACACCAGAGACTCCAAACCAAGTTAACATCTTGCTTTAATTCACAAAAGAATGAAAATCCAACACGTGAAAAATGTTCAACCTGTATGTAAACGCTCTAAGTGGAGAAAAATCAGCAAGAAATGTCCTGGGTCCTGAATAAGTACTCTCCTTGCGTTCAGGGAGACAAGAAGAGCTTGGCTTCTTTAATAGCATTTATAAACTGTGAATTTGTATGCTTACAATCAATTATTTAAGTCCTGAGCATGTGGTGAGACTGAGAGAGAAATCAAACAGAGAGACGGAGGCTCAAAATCTTCCGGCCAATTATAATCATGGAAGCAGTGATGCCAATGGGAGTTTAACTCTCATAAAGAAGTACCAGGATGCTGGGAACGGCACACACCATGCTGCAAGGGGAGGGCAGAGCCAGGTTTCAGCAGCCAGTGAGCAGGGCTGGGTTGTGGGGGAGAAGACAAGAAATACTCCCCACCCCTATCCGCCACACCCATAACCTCTTCTAGGTTCCCTCCATCATCCTGTTAGCGCTCCAGTTGCGTACTGCATACTGAAGAGACTGACCCTTGCTCTCACACTGAGAAAAAGAGAGAAAGATTGCAAGCCACACTGCTTTCGGAGAATGGGCTCTCTTGGCGAGAGAACGACTCCTCTAGCAATGCTTCCGACCAGGAGAAGGAAGACCCAATTCTAGGTCCCCTTTTTGCTCCAGCCATGTGACCGCGTGATGTCCACATGATCCCAACCATAATAGGAGTCTGTCTTTAGTAAAAGTAGGTGATTGGTTGATGTTCCTTGAGATTCTGAGTTCTAGGAGTCTATGAATTTGCATTAGGATCCTACCGTAGGAAGATGCCCGGGAGCTTCCTCCCTCTCCTCCTGACAGGTGGAGTAGACCGCATCTCTGGGGAGAATCATCACTGTGCTGTCAGCTACTCAGAGAACATTTCCTGGAGGAGGTGGGTTACAGGAGCGGGCAGCTAGAGAGCTTTAAGGAAGAGTGAATGAAAAAGCCAAGAAGGCACAGAGAAGCCTGAGGCTCTAAGGGGTTAAAGGGGCGGGACTTTCTCCACAGAAAGAGAGAGGTTGAGAGAACAGCCCCTGAAAGTCAGCACGCCCTGCACCCAGTGCGGGGCACCCAGAGGCACATGGGTTCACACGGGGAGCTGTGTGTGTGTGTGTGTGTGGCCAGGCTGGGTGCACAGATGAGACAGTCAGTGCAAGGGTGGGAGATTATTCCCAAAGGACGGGCAAAGACTTGAATGTTTAACTACCAGAAGTCACAGGAAGAAAGGCCAAAGGGCCGGAAAGGGACCTTCCTGAAGTGTGGGAGAATGAAAAAACTCTATAACTATGCACACTAATTTAATAATAATAACAATCCTACAGGAGTTCATACTGAAGCCCTTACATAGGAAGAAATATACTAAGCACATTCTGCTCATTATCTCATTTGTCACAAAATTCCTGAGATGTAGGTATTATTATTGCGTATTTTCGGGAAGAACCTGGGGCCATGGATGATTGAGTAACTTACCCGCAGCCACACAGGAAATTCCCAGGCAGGGGTTTGATCCCACAGGGTCAAAGAGAACTGGAGTTTTAATCCTTATAAAGATTCCTTAAGCTTATTATCATTGTTACCACCTGCTGAGTTCCTCCTGCTAATACAAGTGTGTGGGTGTCTGTCTTAAGAAACCAGAGGGTGGGAGTTACAGAAGCGCTGCCTTCAGGCAGCCAGTTTGGGGGAAAGGGGTATTCCCTTCACGAAGGGCAGGAGAAATGTTTGCACTGTCTAGAAGCTGTGTTCACAGCCTCCTTGCCTTAGAATAAGTCTTCAGTAAAATGGCAGAGAAACTGTTTACTACTGGGCTGCGATAACATACGAAGCTCCTAAATTTGGGGTTGGATCAGTCCTGGTCTGTTTTGAGCTGAATGTTTGTGGCCCCCCAAAATTCTTACGGCGAAGCCCTAACTCCCTCCCATCATGGGATGGTATTAGGAGGTACGGTCTTTGGAGGTAATTAGGTTTAGATTAGATCGTGGGAATGGAACCCCCAGCATGGGGTTAGCACCCTTAGAAGAGGAAGAGACAAGAGAGCTCGCTCTCTCCACATGCACACGAAGAAGAAATCACGTGAGCCCACAAGTAGACAGCCGTCTGCAAGCCAGGAAGAGAACTCTCACCAAGAACTGAACCAGCCAGCGCCTTGACCTGGGACTTCCCAGCCTCCGGAACTGTGAGAAATAAATGTCTGTTGTTTAAGCCACCCCGTCTGTGGCATTTTGTTACAGCGGCCCAAGCTGACTAAGACAGGGTTCTTGGCTGTGAGCAACAAAAACAGAGGGAATCTGCTGAGGATTTCAGGACACTTGTGGAATCTGAGGCACGGAGGACTTGGGAAGGGCAGGAAACAAGAGGGTGACACATGCTAGGAGATGAGCACCAGGAAGCACAGAATTTTCTCACATCTGAACAGCCTGCATAGGACACCAGTCATCCTCTCTGTGTGTCCTCTGCTCTGATTCCCAAGCAGTCCTGTTCCATTGGCCAATCCCCACAAACCAGGGCGGGGAGAGAAAGGCTCTGTCTGCAGGGTCTCTGGTGTACCCAGGACCTGGAACAGGCCTCCCCCCAAGGCAGCAAATGCTGGGAGAGAAGAAACTGCCCAGGGGAATCTGGGTGCTGCTGGGCAGGGAGATGAACTCTGGGCAGGCAGAAGTAAGAACACACCCGTAGATGTGAAATGTAAACGAACCTGAGCAAGGGAAGTCTGTGGCCAAGACAAGCACCTCCTTCCTTGTCCAACACACCAGGGAAGTACTGCCCTCCCACTTCCAGATCCCACAGCCTCCGAGTCCACAGGAAATCCCACCATCCAGGGACACTGCCATCTGTCCGGGGGCAGAAGTCTGGAGGGAATGGAAATGAGGGCCAGGGAGGCTCTACTCTAAAGGAAGCAGCAGGCAGGTGAGAAGGAACCCCAAGGAAGTTTCACCCAGATGGAGTGAATAAACCTCTTCCAGGGAAACAGGGAGGTAAAAAGAAATCTCCAAATTATCCATTAAAGCAAGTCCTTTCAGCTGCACCTGGCAGGATGTCAGGAACCTAACGCCACCAAGAAAGAGAAACAAGCAGCACTCCCCCCACCCCACCCCCGAAGAGCCTCAGGAAGAGAGAATCCCATCTTCCTCCATATGCATAACCTTTCTACCCTGCCTACATAAGCCACTGATGCTTTTCTAAAGCCCATTACATTTCTGTTTCACTCCCACTTGACCTCCCTTGCCATTATTTTTTTTTCTTTCTCTCCCCAAGACTATTGAATTTAGGAGGCAGGTGGGAAAGTTATAGGCAGAGACCGAGGGTAACCGAAGATGGATAGGGACAGAGGGCATGGACGGTGGGTATGATAAGGCAACTGCAAGGGTCTGGAGACCTGGCCTCTGTTCCCAGCAATGCCACTGACCTACCTCCACACCCTGGGCTCTAGGCTGCATCTAGACTTATCTTTCCTAAAACACAGAAAAAGGTACACCTTCTCCCAGGTAGCCGGGCCCATGGACAGCTTGGCTATCTGGCATAGGTTATATTTCAGCTCTATTTACCTCTCTGCTAAGTTCCTTATACAGTGAAAAACCTGCACAATTGGATGCAGAAACTCTGTTCAGTCAAATCATGTAACTTCTGTGCCTCTGTTTCCCCATCTGCAAAAAGGGAAAAATGCCAGCTGCCCTGTTTGAATTGTAGATATGTATTCTTTTACCTTTTTTGTGTGAAATATAACATACACACTGGAAAGTGGATAAGATAAATGTACAATGCCCCAGGGTTATTTCAGAAGAAAATGAAAACATGCCAGGGAAGAGATCTGCAGAGTTAAAAGTGCTAATTGAACTGTTTATGGAGTCAGAGCCAAGGGTTTTCACACCTTCAGAGGGGGAGTCTAGAGAGAGTGTCTGCTTCTCAGTCTTTATTAAGTTCCTTCTGGGCTCTCCTAGGGGGCTCCTGTGACTACTGAGTTAGGCCCCAGCGGGGGCTCGGGGCTGAGGAGATCAAGAGGGGTTGTCAAGGGGGGGTGATTGGTAGTAGTGAGGGGACTGGCCCCTTCCTCCTCTCAGCCTCAGTTGCTGTTTTGTGGTGCTGGGTTTGTGGGGAGATGTTGCAGGCGTTGGCCAGCATCATAGTTTCCTCTCCTCCTCCTTCCATAACCAAGTATGACTCACTGTGGTGTGGGGAGCCCGAGTCACTCGCCCACTCAAACACCCAGCAGCTCTCAGCATCACAGAAAAGAACTCACAGGACAGAGTCAGATTGGCCTGACCCACTGCCTCCGAGCTGTGTGGCCTGGGACAAATCACCTTACCTCTCTGAGCTTCAGTGTCCATATTTGCAAAGCAGGAATAGTAAGACTTATCTCATAGGCTTATGACTATTTTACATGATATAAGCAGTAGACAGATGCCAGCCATCATTGTGATTGTGCAGGACTAGAACAGGCTTGTTGCTCTTCTTGACTCCATGTTGTCATTATCTACTCTCACTGGAAGGTGTGGGGTAGTTCCAATAAAAGCTAGGTCTTCACCTTGCCCCTGGGAGGGAGCCACCAAGAGAACTTCTTCCTCTGGTCACAATGGTGATTTTTAATGAAAATAATCAACAGCTTGTAGAGGTGAGCAGCCATATGCTGATTCTGGCCTCTTGGAAGAACCCTCTTCTCCTTCTGACCCTGAAATGTGGTTGGAAAGAGGCTTGTCCCTTAGGAAATGTCTTTTTTCTTTACAAGGACAGGAAACAATTCAATAGCAATGCCTGTGTTCAGTGTTCATCCAGGATCTGGCAGAAATCAATCCTTTCCTGGGTCTCTGGGAAGAAGTACCAGGACCTTCAACCCAACTCCCTTTATGCTTGCTCTGCATGGGCTGTGACGTCACAATAACCACTTGGGTAGTTATCTGTGGACAACTGGGCGGAGTGTGCTTCGCCCCAGAGAAGCCGAGGATTGTCAAGAGCCTCCCAGCTCCAGGCCACTACGGGGCCTTCGAAATCATTTAAATGAGGGGCTTCGTGCTCCTCTGGGAGGGGCTCGTCCATGGATGGATCCAACATGTTTTCTACGTACCATGAAATTATATACAAAATTTTATCTCTGTGAGAGACGTGAGTCATTTTAGGAAGAGAGTAGGGAGTTCTCACTGATTCTCAAGAGGGTCCACATCCCCCAAAATACCAAGAAGCAATGACCAAGAATCAGGAGTCAAAAGCACATACCGGTAAGGACCACAAAGACCAGTATAAATATATGAAGCAGGTCAGGTGGAGATAGGAAAGGCATACAGTGAGCTGGAAAGCACATTCACATTTAAAAATATATATATAGTAACAGCACTTTTTAGGACAAAAAGAATATCTCGGGCCAGATCTGGCCATTGGTCCAGTGTGCAGACCCCACCAATCAACAAGAGAAAGGATTTATCTCATGTTCCAGAGCCATCTGGGGCTACACCACACCTGGACCCTCTCACCCCCAGGTGGGGGTCTTTCTACAACACTCACTTCCACAACACCACTCTCATGTTCAAAGAAAAGGAACAACAATAGACTGGTCTCGGAAGTACACGGCCAGCAGAAAAGAAGTAGGACTCAGGATGCCCAAGGAAGCCTGGCATCAAAAAATGAGGCTGCAGCTAGCTTTTGCAGGACGGAGGAAAAACTATGTTTGGCCAAGAAAATAGAACTGAAACAGAAACCTGCAAGGCACTTGGCTAAAAGAGCTAAGAGTAAAGGTAAAAAGTCCATCAAAAGCTTTCACTGAAACCTGCTGTAGCCTAATTAACACAGAATGCTTTTGAGGAGACAGAGGCTTTTCAGGACATTAGTACTCTCATGGGCATTGGATAGAAGGTTTTGAGGCACATTTGGTTTGGAAAATCATTCCACCCAAAGATGCCAATGGCTGACTCACACCTTGTGCCAGACGGCAGCCCAGCCAGAGTGTAAGTCCCTGTGGTCTGAGTCAGGAAAATAAAGGGAGATTTTATCCATCTCACCAGCTGTTGATATCCCACAGAGAATGAGAGGCCAGTTAAATCCTTCCACAGGGAAATAGGGCCTTTCCTTGCCCCTCCAGGTGACTGGACTGGCTGGGGACAGAGGGAGGCGTGAGCAAGGAGTAGGTAGTAAACAGCTAAGGGATGTCATTGAAAAGATAATATTCCACGTAGCCCAGCCTTCAGGCAAGGGCAGGGATACTGGCCCTGACTCAAGACTGCAAGTAGATCACAGGTCATCACAGGTTTGGGAAAGCTTCCAACCTTTCCTGCAGAAGTGATGGGGCAGGAGGATAATATGAGGCTGTTCCATCAAACTACCCTGACCAGCCTGGAGGAAGGGATTGTGGGACCCACACCATCCATGACTATTCTTTACACAGTGCCCACAAGTAACATTCTCTCCTCTCCCCAGTCTTTCTGGACTGGGTATTCTCCTTTGCCCCCTCAGGTCTCCTCTCCACACCGCGCTCTAGGCTAGAGGCTGACTTGTATACACCACATCAACAGGCTTCCCTGCCCTCTCAGTCAATGGGGGGCCCAGCAGACCAGTGGGAGAGGGGAAGGGAGGTCAAGATGTTTACTCTCCCTGTCTGCACGTCACCATGGCTAGTTGCCACGATTTAGTAGCGTACCATTTATGTAAAAAGCTAGTACATAAACACACGTACAAATGCATGGGAAATGATGTGGAAGGGTTAAAAACACGGGTTAACTCTGGGGAGGTTGGTAAGATTTTGTTGGAGTAGGAGGTGAAGATAAACTTTTGTTCCTTAAGTATTCACGTGTGAATTTTTTTGATTAGCAGGTGTTTGAGAATTCCTTTTGTAACGTAAACGTCAAGTAGCTACGTTGGACATTTGTTGTGTTTTGGGATACCAAGGATCAGTCCTCTTTCCAACAGCCCACAACCATTTTTCAGGGCACTGTGATTTGGCTCAAACATGCCAACTGCATCAGGACAGACCTTTCTGTACTGCAGAGTTTGGAGACATCAAATCTACTCCTCGCAGCCTAGGGTTCTAGACATGGCTTCCGTTCTATCAGTTAGGTGCATTCACTTGTGACCAGTTCAGAACAGTGTTTCATGTGGAGGCGTAGTTTAAAGGAGCAAGGTGTTCATGTTATTGGCATGGTTTACTGCAGAAGAGGCTGCAGCTTTGGGGGTAGCTTCCTGATGGGACAGGGGCAGCCATTCCTTGGTTAGCCAGGGCTACAATTTAGTTTTCAGAGTTATGCCTAGAAGATCAGCCTAGACTTTTGTATTATTGTCTTAGTTAGGGTTCTCCAGAGACGGAGAGAGACAGAGGAGAGAGAGAGAGGTAGAGAGAGAAAGAGAGAGAGAGAGAGGTCCTTGGCTCCAAAGACAAAAGTTATGTGGTCACTGGGAATCAAGAGTTTATTGAAATCAGCACTTCAGGTAGACAGAATGGCTGATGGGCTACAACATCGTGCACTTACAAAGCATGTGAGGTATTTTTCACTGTATTAGAAAACTTAAAGGGAAAAATTATAGGCTCTGAGCTATACATCTTTGGCTCTCTCTCTATATATATATATGTGAGAGAGAGTCAGACAGAGAAAGGGGGGGAGAGGGAGGGAAAAGAGGAAATGTGGGAAGGAGGGAAGGAGAGAGAGAGATTTATAATGAAGAATTGATTACATGAAGATGAAGGCTGACAAGTTCCAAGGTCTGCAGGCTAAGTTGTAAGCTGGAAACCCAGGAGAGATAATAGTCTAGTTCAGCCCACGTCCAAAAGCTTGAGAGCCAGGAAAGCTGATCATGTGGTTCTGAAGGCCAGTAGAACTAAAACCCAGGAACAGCCAATGTTTTACTTTGAACCCAAAGGCAGGAAAAAGATAATGTCCCAGGTCAAAGTGATCAGGCAGGGAGAATTCTCTCTTCCTTGGGGTGGGAGTAGGGAAGGGTCAGCCTTTCTGTTCTATTTGGACCTTCAACTGATTGGAGGAGGCTCACTCACATTGGGGAGGGCAATCTGCTTTACTCAGTCTACCAATTTCAACGTAAATCTCCTCCAGAAACCCACACAGAAACACCCAAAATAATGTTTGACCAATACCTGGGTACATCGTGGCACAAATTGACACATAAAATTAACAATCACAATTCTGTTCATTAAGCCGTGTAAATGATTCTGTGCTCTACCTACAGCTCTTAATAAATGTCTTCTCCTTAAGCTACCTTAGTGAGACTAAGAATTTCCACCATCGGGTGTTATACGCAACTAATGAATCATCGAACTTTACATCGGAAACCGGGGATGTACTGTATGGTGACTAACATAATATAATAAAAAATAATTAAATAAATAAAAAAAGAATTCACCATCAGACTAAACCACAAAAGCGTTTGCTTCAAGACCAAAAAAGTCCTTAAGGAACTGAAAATATGGAAGTAGCTACCTGATGTGGGTGGGTTTGAAGACAGAGAAGATCTGGTGACCTTTAGAAGGCCGTACCTAGTGGTCCTTGGCTCCAAAGATAAAAGGTATGTGGTCACTTGGCATCAAGAGCCTATGATACTCAGCACTTTAGGTAGACAGAATGATCAATGGGATACATCATCGTGCACTCACGAAGCATCCAAGGTATTTCTCACTGTATTAGAAAACTTAAAGGGAAAAATTATAGGCTCTGAGCTATACATTTTTGGCTCAAGGCATGATAAGAGAGTTTTTATAACTGCTACAAAAGAATCCTTTTTTTTTTTATAACCACAGGGTAGATATGAGCAAAAATGAGAAGCAAAGTGACCCTATAGGCTGCTGAATTCATGCTCTTTTCTAATCCTAATGTGACAATTATGGCATTGAATGGAGGGAAATGGCACCTTGAGAACTGGAGTTGCAATATCGGGGAGGACTTAGTCGACTTGGAATACTCTAAACCCTGAAGCCTTGCTGATACCCCTTTTGCAGCAGAAACAGCCATTCTGACTCCATCTGAAGTTTGTGATGCCTCAGTCGCAGAGCCCATAAGGACCTCATCTGAGGTGGTTACATTCCAAGGGGATCTCCATTCTCCTCCAATCGCACACCCAGCGTTTAGGCTGAACCCCAGACCTATCAGATCAAACTCAAAGTCAAACCCAGAAGAAGGCCAAAACGCTAAAAATAACCGCAGGATTTGCAAATATATCAGCAAAAACCTGGGGGAAACGTACAAAACAGATTCTGAAGGGGTGAAGCACAGAAGGCAGAACAAGTTTTAGCTCAGGCTGCATCTATCTACGTGGATGTTCTTACCAGAGACTCTGGATTCAGAGTGTTAGCTGCAGCTAACTGTGGTTGCGAAGTGTTGCTTATTTGGTTGGGTAAAACTGGAATAAATGGTGGGTTTTTTTTTTTTCTTTTAACACTTTAAATATCTCACCCCACTCTCTTCTTGCTTGCACAGCTTCTGAAGAGAAGTTCAATGCAATTCTTATTCCTATTTCTCTATAGGTTAAGTATTTTTGTCTCCTAGCCTCTTTCAAGATTTTCTCTTTGTCTTTATTTTTCTGTGGTTTGTGTATGATACGTCTGGGTGTATTTTTTTGGTATTTATCCTGCCTGAGCTTCCTGGATCTGTGGCTTGACATCCGTCATTAATTTTGGAAAATTCTCAATTATTATTGTTTCAAATATTTCTTCTGTTCCTTTCTCTCCTTTCAATTTAGGCAACATATACTGTATAATTAGTTTCAGAGTAGAGTTCAGTGATTCATCAGTTGCATATAACACCCAGTGCTCATTACATCAAGTGCCCTCCTTAATGCCCATCACCCAGTTACCCCATCCCAGCACCCACCTCCTTTCCCAGCAACCCTCAGCTTGTTTCCTATAGTTAAGAGTCTCTAATGCTTTGTCTCCCTCTCTGTTTTCATCTTCTTTTATTTTCCTTTTCTTCTCCTATGTTCATCTGTTTTGTTTCTTAAATTGCACATATGAGTGAAATCATTGGTATTTGCTAGACATATCTTTAACTTGTCCTCCCTTCTGCCTGATTTGGGTTTATTTTTCTATTTTCTTTTCTAGGCTCTTGAAGTGGGAGCTTAGATTATTGGTTAGAGATTTTCCCTCTTTTCTAACGTATACATACAGTACTATACATTTCCATTTCTGCACTTCCTTAGCTGTATTACACAAATTTTGATATATCTTCATCTTCATTCAGTTCAATGTATTTTTTGATCTGCTTACAAACTTCCTTCTAACAATAACCAATTGATGGCTTGGCAAATTGATTATTTAGAAGTACATTGTTTAGTTGCCAGAGGTCTGGAGATCTTCCTGTTTTCTTTCTTTTGTTGATTTCTAATTTGATTCTTCTGTGACCACAAAAACGCACACTGTATGACTTCAATTTTTAAAAATGTTGTTGGAGTTCGTTTTATGGCTCAGGTTTGATCTATCTTGGTATATGTTCCACAGGCACTTTAAAAGAATGTAAATCCTGATGTCGTGGGTAGAACCTTCTATAAATATCTATTTGTTCCTGGTGGTTGATGATGCTGTTGAGTTCTTCTATATGCGGACATATTTTCTGTCTAGTTGTTCTAGCACTTCTTGAGAAAAGTGTATTAAACCTCTAACTATAATTGTGGATTTCTCTTTTCGGTTCTATCAGTTTTTGCTTCACATACTTTGAAACTCTGTTGTTTGGTTCATACAGTTAGGATTGCTATATTCTCTTGGTAAAATGACCCTGTATCATTATACAATGGCCCTCTTTGTCTCTGGTAATTTTCTTTGCCTCGGAGTCTACTTTATCTGATATATTTTTAAAGATTTTATTTATTTATTTGACATAGAGACAGCCAGCGAGAGAGGGAACACAGCAGGGGGAGTGGGAGAGGAAGAAGCAGGCTCATAGCAGAGGAGCCTGATGTGGGATCTGGGATCATGCCCTGAGCCAAAGGCAGACGCTTAACGACTGCGCTACCCAGGCGCCCCTACTTTATCTGATATTAATATAGCTACTTCAGCTTTCTTTTGATTAATTTTTACGTAATATATCTTTCTTTATCTCTCTTCTTTCAACCCATCTGTATCATTTTATTGGAAGTGAGTTTCTAAAGGGAACCCTCAAGCACTGTTGGTTAGAACGTAAATTGGTTCAGCCACTATGAAAAACAGTATGGAAGTTCCTCAAAAAGTTCTATCAAAAATAGAACTATCAAACCAAATGCTGCAATTGACAAACCTTCATATGTTTTTGGACATATATCAATCAGAATTAATTCTTTGATTTTTGTAAGACAATCCAAGTAAGGTATTAGTTGCAATAATACTTTTTAAACCTGTTTTTAAATTTCAGAAGAAGACATAAAAAAATCTGAGAAGTATATAAAGGCTGCAGGAATTAAAAATTAACATTGCTTTATTATCAAAATAATTTTATGCACCAACATACTACAATGAGAGTGGAAATTGTTGTCCTCTGCTGGAAATGTTTCGGAGTTAACAGATGTAGGTCATGCCAATGACAGTAAGAGTTCAATGCCTTAAAGAAACAGCAGTATGAGGGAGTCCAAGATACTTAAGAGAGATTAAGACCTGTAATTAAACCTGAACGCATAAGACAGTGCCTTCATTAATGGTATAGCAAATGTTTGAAGATGACCATAAAGAATGATTTCACAAAATAGAAAGACACCTGTTCTAAGGATGCTAAACCATAATACTGAGTTACTTTTGTCATTTATGTGTAATAAAATTTGTCTAAATGAGTTTGCAATTTGGGAAGTATATTTTTAACAGAATAATATATGTTGACCTTTTAATTAATGGAATGTATATTTAATTTTGACAGTATATCTATATTATATAAAACTATTTTCATACAGTATTACAAACAAATTGCTGGCTTTGGATAACATTTCTCCTTTGATAATAAATGACCTATGTAATAACACACACACAGAAAATAGAACTATCATATGATCCAGCAATTCCACTGCCAGCATATATCTGAAGGAAACAAAAACACTAACTTGTAAAGTTATCTGCACAACCTTGTTCACTGCATCATCATTTACATTAGCCAAGATATATAAACAACCTAAGTGGCCATCGATAGACAAATAAAGAAAACATGGTCTATACCCCTAAAGGTATATTATTCAGCCACGAAAAAGAAGGGAATTCTGCCGTTTGCAACAACATCGGTGGACCTTGAGGGCCTTATGTTGAATGGAGTAAGTCAAACGAAGACAAATACCATATGATTTTACTTGTATGAGGCATCTAAAAACAACAATAACCACCACAACAACAAAAACCCTGAATGCACGGATACGGAGAACAGATTCTTGGTTAGCGGAAGTGGTGAGAGGTAGAGGGAATGAATTGGATGAAAGTGATCAAAAGGTACGAACTTCCAGCTATAAAATAAATAAGTCCCAGGATGTAATGCACAGCATAGCGACTACAGTGTACAATGCTGGGTATATTTGCAAGCTGCTAGGAGAATAAATCCTAAAAGTTCTCATCGCAAGGAAGAACATTTTTTGCAACCATAGGACGTGATGGATGTTAACTTATTGCGATGATCATTTTGCAGCGTGTACATGTCAAGTCACTACGCTGCACCCCTTAAACTTACACAGTAGGGTATGTCAATCATATCTCAATAAAACTGGGGAAAAATTTTAAAGAGAAGTGAGTTTCTAGTAAACGTATGTTTTTTTAATCCAGTCTGTCAATCTCTTTCAGAAGATTTGTATTTAATGTAATTATGGGTGTGTTAGGATTTAAGTTTGTTTTTTGTTTTGTTTTGCTTTCTATTTGTTCTTTCCATTTTTTGTTTCTCTGGTTTCTTTTCTCTGTCTTCCTGTGGGTTACTTCATTTTTTTAGAATTCCACGTTGATTGATCTATGGCGATTTAAGTTTATACGTGTGTTAAATTCTTATGTAGCTTCTGCTCTAGATGTGACATTGTATATACATAATTTGTTGCAGTATACTGGTGTCATCATTTCACCAGTTTGAATGACATATAGAAAGCTCACCTCCTTCTACTCCCTTTAAGCCTCCTATTTGTAATATAATTGTCTTAAATATTTGTCTTATGTACATTTATCCACACCAGAGAGTGTTATAATATTGCTTCAAAAGTTTAACATCATTTTGAAAACTCAAGAAGAGAGGAAATTGTTTTTTCTACCCATATTTTTCCTTTTTGATGTTCCTAGATTCCTGCTTTTATCATTGCCTTTATATTTAAAGAATTTCTTTTAGTCATTCTTTTAGGGTAAGTCTGCAGGCAACGAATTCTCTGAGGCACTTTATCTGAGAATATATTGATTTCCCCTTCATTCTTGAAAAATATTTTCATGGGATATGGGATTCTGGATTCCTACTTCTTCCAGCTCTTGGAAAATATTATGCCACTTTTTTCTGACCTTCATTATTTCTTGTACAAATCTGCTGTCATTCTAATTTCTTTTCATTATGGTTAAGGTGTCGTATTTTTCTCTGACTTTCAAGACTTTGTCTTCAGTTTTCAGCTTAATTCTGGTGTGTCTTGACATAGATTTCATTGAGATCATCCCTTCTGGAATTTGTTCAGCTTGTTGAATCTGTAGGTTTACATCTCTTGCCAAATTTGGGGAGTTTCCAGTCATTATTTCTTTAGGCACTGTTTCAGTCATGCTCTCTTTCTCCCTCCTTCAGAGACTCTGATGACACAAATGTTAGATATTTCGTTACAGTCCCATAGATCCCTGAAACTCTGTCCAATTGTTTTCACTCTATTTTTTCCCAAAATAGAGAAAGACCTAAATCTGTTGTTTAGATTGTATACTTTGTATTGTTCTGTCTTCACTTATTCTTTGTTCTCTTCATTCTGCTGTTGCTCTTATCCACTGATTTTTCTTTCAATTATTGCGTTTTTCAGTTCTAAAATGTGCATTTAATTGTTTTTTATATTTTCTATTTCTTTTCTGGTGCTTTCTATTTTTTCCCTTATTACAAATGCGTTCATAATTACTCATTGAAGCATTTTTATCATGGCTGCTTTCAAATTTTTGTCAGTTAATTTTAATATTTCTGTCATTTTGGTGTTGACATGTATTAATGGAATTTTCATTCAATTTGAGATATTTGCTCTTCCTGGTATGATGAGTGATTTTTAATTGAAAATTGGACATTTTCATATTTTGTGATGAACTGGGATATTATTTTGAATGTTTTCTGTTGGCTTTTCTTGACATTGCTCTGGCAGGTGAAACAGAAGTACTGCCTTGTTACTACCAGACGGGAGTAGAAGTTTAAGTTCCCCACTCAGCCTCTACTGACATCCGTGCATTGAGGGCTCCTCAGGACTGCTGAGTAGCAGTGGGAGTTCCAGCTTCCCATGTTGTCTCCACTGATACTGTGATGGGGGTAACATCATTACCCCTGAGCTAGAGTGAAAGTCCTGACTCTCCGCTAGTCCTGCTTTGACAGCAATGGATACCTTATAACTGCTGGGTGGAGTGGATATACACGTGGTCTACTGACACCACGGGGGTTAGGCATCATTAGCTGCCAGCAGGAAGGAAGTCCCACATTCCTACTTGGCCTTCTCTGACACCATCTCATTGGGGATGGTGGGGGTGGTGCCTCTTTACAGACTCATGAGAGTGGAAGTCTAAGCTTCCCACTAGGCTCCCATGGGCTTTGATGGTATGGGTGGGGAAAAGACCCATAATTTTTGCTATGGTATTTGGCTAGTGTAGAGCCACATGCTTTCTATCTTGGTAGACTGTCCCTTTCCTGGACCTTTGTTGGGATTTTTTTTTTTTTTTGATCTGCACTCCTTATTATTTCCAGATTGCCAGCTTCTTCAACTCCAACTCCGAGACACCTGAGGCCAAAAGAAAACTCAGGAAACTCATCATCATGTTGTTTATTAGGTACAGAGGTCTTCTCTCTTCCCATGTCTGAGTCTTCTGTTTTTTATATATGATCATTGATTTAGTTGTACTTTGAAAGGAGAAAGAAAAAAGTACATCTATTCTATCTCTTCAGAAGTGAAAGAACCACTTTTGTCTGTTTTTAAAAATTGGTTTTGTCTTCTTATTGAATTGTAAGAGTTCTTTATATTTTCTGGATAAGCACCCTCTTTTCATATTTTTTATTGCAATTTTTTTTCTTTCAGTCTTTGGCTTACCTTCTAAAGAGTTTTCTTAAGAGTATCTTTTGAAAACAATTTATGATTTAGAGTGCTTTTTGTGTCATATTTAAGAAATTTTCCCAAGTACATGGTAACTAAGATTTTTTTGATGTTTTCTTCTAGAACTTTTATCATTGTAGGTTTTATATTTAGGTCTAAATTCCATTTTGTATTATTATCCATATTTGTGTATTTACATGTGATTTCAGGTAAAGGTCAAGGGTCTCCTCTGCCCTGTGAGATCATCTAATTCTTCCAACACCATTTGTGAGAAGTTGCATGGTCATATATATATGTGGGTCTATTTCTGAACTCCATTCTGTTCCACTATTCTATATATCTATCTTTAGGTCACTATCAAACCATTTTGATTCCCAAAACTTTATAATAAACTGGAAATCAGGTAATGAAGTCCTCTCTTTTTGTTCTTTTTCCTCAAAATAATTTTGGTTATTTCAGGTTCTTTGTATTTTGCCATAAAATTTTAAATAAGTTTGTCCATTTCTATAGATAATGCCTATAGGTTTTGGTTGTGATTGAATTGAATCTAGAGATCAGTTTGGGAAGAACTGATATCCTAATAAATTGAGTACTCCAATGTGTGAGCACGGTATATCATTCCATTCGTTTCCGTCAGCAGTGTTTTGTAGTTATTGGCGCACAGGTCTTGCACATACTTTGTCAATTTTGTCTATGAAATAGTTCATATATTTTGCCATTGTAAGTGGTACCACTTTTTAAATTTCTAATTTGATCTTTATTATAAATATGTAGAAATACAATTGATTTTTCTATATTGATCTCGTATCCTGCAATTTAACTAAACTCACTCAGTTTAGATTCCATGGGATTATTTGCATAGATGATCGTGCCATCTGCCAATAAAGACAGTTTACCTTTTCTTTTTTAATCTGGATGCCTTTTATTTCTTTTTCTTGCCTTCTTGTGCTGCCTAAGACCTCCAACAAAATAGTCAATAAAATTGATGAGATTTTAGGAAGAAAGTATTTGGTTTTTTACTATTAAATATGACATTTATTATATTGGGGTTTTTGTAGATGCCCTTTATCAGGTTAAGAAAATTCCCTTTATTACAAGTTTGCTGAGAGGTTTTTCTTTCTTTCTTTTTTTCTTTCTTTTTTCTTTCTTTCTTTCTTTCTTTCTTTCTTTCTTTCTTTCTTTCTTTCTTCTTTTTTTTTATCATAACTAGATGATGGATTCTGTCAAATGCTTTTTATACATCTATTAAGATGTGTTTTTTTTTTCTTTTTTAGTCTGTTAATAAATCATAGATTGTTTACTTCCAAATGTTCAATGAACTTTGCATTTCTGGCATAGGAATATATTTACTTTTGGAAAGGATGTAGAAGCTATCTTTTGCAGGCAGTAGACTAATATGGGAAAGACCACACTTCAAAGGAGATCCTTTTTCCAGGAGGATGATGCTATCCAGGACTGACAGAACAGAGCTGGTAGCAGTTAAAGATTGCTGCTAGCTGAGCATAGTAACAGGCAGCAGAGCCCAAGTCGTGATTAGAAACATAGGAAATAATATTTGATGGGAGACAGTTGATCACTGGAGTCTGTAGGACCGAAATGGTCCTACTGTTCGAGGCAAACAAGACTTGAGTCACTATGAAAAGAATAGCAGCCCATTACTTAATTCCAAGGCCTGAATCAATTTATACATCTAAAGCCCCTGGAATAAAGGGGAGACCAGGAAACACTGAGTAAGAATATTGATATAGCACAATTGTGTACTGGAAATCTCCCTCCTTGCCATAGCCAACGAAACTAGAGACCAGGGTAAGTGATCATTAAGGAAATGAAAATACTGGGATCAATCAGAAATTGCTGGACTCCAGCTGTGGGCCAGTACGATATCCCGGAGACCCAGAAGGTATTATGATCCATTGGTCAGAGTGCAGACTCACAAAATTTTCTTCCCATCTCTGTAACTTGGGACTCTGTTAAAATTAGAGGTTTTAGAATTTAAGAGAAGTCTTTTGCCTGGAGATTGCAATAATGCTTACGTTAAACTGAAAGTTGAAAAATCCACATGATTATTTTGAACTGCTCACGCCACTGGAAAAACAATGAAAAATCAGTTGTATTGGTTGGGGTCATTGATCCTAACTGTCAAGAGGAAATAGTCGTGCTCTACACAACAGGAACAAGAAGGAAAATTTCTAGAACCAGAGGATCCGTAAAGGAAACTCCTAAGCAAGACTGCACTCTGAGCAGTCTTGGTGGGCATATAAATCCAGGTACACAAAGAGGTTCCATGACCCTTCCTCCTGCTTCCCAGTAGCTATCAATGGGTACACTCTACCATGGCCTAAGATTAACTTATCAAAAATTTCCACCTATCTCACGTTTTAGTGAAAAGATACTTGGATGAAAGAAAGAAGTTGCTGGAGCTCAGTCATTACAGCTGTGCCACCTACAGAGGAAACCACTAGCTCTCTGTTAATATCTATATGACCATCTTCCATAGTGATGGAGTTGAATATGGGATGGCGACCCAGCTAGGAATCATATTTCCCAGCTCCCATGGTGCCAAGTGACTAAGTTCTCGTAAATAGAATGAGCAGAACAATTCCTGCCTCAAATATTGAAAAAAAAGCCCCCCACCATGAACTGTTCTCTCTCCCCTCCTGAGACTGGAATGGCCGTGAGCAGAGGGACCTTAGAAGCCATATGTTGAAAACAGAAACGCTATAATAAACCTGAATCCTTGTACAGGGCACAGAACGAAGCTTCGCCAACATTGTACCACACGTCTTAGACTGTTAGGGGAAAAAGAAATTTATTTGTTTTTACAGCTACTGAATTACAGGGTCTCTGTTATAATCCTAACACATCTCCAATAGTCAATTAATATGCCCTGGTCTCAGATCTGATGTTTAGTCTTTCTGTCAATTCTGGGACCTCTATAAATAACCTAGCAATTACACTTTTAAACATCCTCAGGAAAATAAATACCATAATCAGTCTCTAGCCATTGCATTAGGTAAAAAGAAATTATTTGAGAGCCCCCTGAAAACAACACTCTGTTGGAGGGGATGCAAATTCTGGCAGACACCACTGGTCAATGCCAGTATGTGTTCTCCTCTTTTCCACTACGACTTCAGGCTCTTTTAGCCAATCACATAGCTACAGAACTATAGATATAACTATAGGACTAAGTTCTTGTCAATGACATGAAAACAGAAGTGATATGTATGGCTTTCAGATTGTGCTCTTAAAATGTGAGGAATGTTCTCTCCTTCCTCTGCCTGGAATGCAGAGCTGGTGTGTGATATGCTGTGCTGGCGGACGAGGTCACCTAGCAGAGAGCGCAGAAAAAATGACATAGAAACAGCTGGGTCCCTGACCCCACAGTCCCTGACACTTGGGACTGAGTCCCTAACACCTCCTTTGAGAGAGAGAAAAACTTCTACCCTGTTTAAAACAATTTTATGGGAGAGGCAATCTCATTAGAGTGGCCAAAGCAATGTCCTAATTGGGGCACAATTTATGTGCTCAAAGAGAAACTGACACAGAGAAAAGGAAACTAAACTGTGTGAATGGAAGTCAGGAGAAGGGCTCTGGCTTCAACAGGTCTACCAACAAGCAGGTCAGTTCCCTTCCCTGAGCCTCGACTTCTCCATCTGAAAATGCAAGCTCTGCAAAGATGAACAGCCAATGAATACGTTGAGAATATGCTGTGCAAAACACAACAATGGAAACGAATAGGAAACACTGAGTCCTGCCGGACGTGAACGAATCCTTGGAAAACATCAAAAACAAAAAACAAGCCATGCATACTATAGGGGCAACTTCACGTCCCCCCTTTTTTTGCCTTGATGTTATTCTCCAAGACATTTGTGTTTTTAAATAAATCTTACAGATTCAGTGCCAGAATTCCATCTGCCTCCTCCTGCTGAGAAGTCATAATGCCATGTTTATGACACCAGGCTCTGTTTCCATGGGGATGCTTGTGTCAGTGTAATTCTAGCATTGTGACTTCGGGGTATGTTTGAGAAGATGGTTGAAGGCAATCAAAAATCTTCGAATATACACATTTGTTGTTCTTCTGATAAGTCACGGCTACATGAATGATGCTGCTGAAAATAGAGGGCAGGAACCAGACAGATGCCCATGGAAGGCTGAGATCATTTTTCTGACTGCTGAAAAGGTCGCTTAACCCCTCACCCCTTCCTTCTTGAAATTTTTGTTCTGCTAATTTTTAATTTTTTTGTTAAGTTTTTAATACAACATAATTTGCATGAGGCAACTGTCAAGATTTTATGTGCTCCATTTCATTGCCTGAATCTTTCAGCTGGGTGGGAACTGCATTAAGCTCAACCTGAATAATGGCTTCTAGTATTTAAATCTATTATTTAAATTCAATTTTGCCAAGAAGCTATCACTCCTACTCTATCTGCAAATATGGAAACTTAAATGTAGAAGTTCCTCCTGAAATTTTCCACAGGGGGGGAAAAAAAGGCATCCTTTT
The DNA here is from genome assembly GCF_024610735.1 of Ursus americanus. Classification (NCBI taxonomy): domain Eukaryota; kingdom Metazoa; phylum Chordata; class Mammalia; order Carnivora; family Ursidae; genus Ursus; species Ursus americanus. Next base: position 6,416,671 of record NC_142147.1, on the reverse strand, counting down.
AAATACACGCTTTGAGCACATTTTGCAAATTCTGTGAGCAAACAACTTTAAACAACCTATTTCTTTTTCATATCAAAATTGGGATTTTTAAAAATTAAAAATTTTGCTGATTATAAAAGAATTTGGGGTTACTATAAGAAAATCAAACAATGAAGAATCTAAAATAGCAGTGTCTACTCAAAATTGCTATGCCCCAGAGAAACATGGTTTTGTCTTTATATTTTTTCTAGATATTTAAATATAAAGAAACATCGATATTTACATATATTGAATCATATGATACTATTGTAGACTGTGTTTTCCAAAGACAGCCACAACAATATCCCCATGCTGTATGCTTTACTGCAAGTGTCCTTGCCACTCTCTCATCAAGAAATGCTATGTCTCCACCCCCTGGAATCTAAGCAGGCCTTTGGACTACTTCCAGCAATTGAATAAGGCTACCATATCGTACCAGTTCTGCACATGGGCCTTAACTGGACTGGCAACTTCCACTTTCTACTTCTTAGAAGCTGGCCACTGTGAAAGAAAGACCATCCCCCTGTAAATCCAAGAAGGCCTGGAAGATGAGATTCCATGTTGAGAGGTCAAGAAACCAAAGTTCACCAAAGTATCAGACATGTAAATTAAGAAGCTGCCTTGAGGGGCACCTGGGTGGCTCAGTGGGTTAAGCGTCTGCCTTGGGCTCAGGTCATGATCCCAGGTCCTGGGATAGAGCCCTGCTTTGGGCTCCCTGCTCAGCAGAATCTGCTTTTCCCTCTCCCTCTGCCCCTCCACCCACTTGTGCTCCCTCTCTCTAAAATAAATAAATAAAATCTTAAAAGAAGAAAGAAAGAAAGAAAGAAAGAAAGAAAGAAAGAAAGAAAGAAAAAGAAAGAAAAAAAAGAAAGAAAGAGGAAATGTTCTTACGTTAAATGCTTACGAAAGAAAGAAAGAAAGAAAGAAAGAAAGAAAGAAAGAAAGAAAGAAAGAAAGAAACTAAGAAACCGTCTTGGAAGTGGAAACTTCCATCCGAGCAGACCCAGCTGAATACATGTAGCAAACCACCCAGCTGAGCCCTTCTTGCATCCAGGTACAAAATCATAAAGAGAGTAAAATCATTGCTTTAAACTCTGAAGTTTGAGAAGGCAGTTGATCAAGATTAGAGCAGAGATCAATGAATTAGAAACCAGGAGCACAATAGAGCAGATCAACAGAACTAGAAGCTGGTTCTTTGAAAGAATAAATAAAATTGACAAACCACTGGCAAGACTTATCCAAAAGAATAGAGAAAGGACCCAAATTAATAAAATTATGAATGAAAGGGGAGAGATCACAACCAACACCAATGAAATAGGAAGGATTATTAGAAACTTTTATCAACAGCTTTATGCCAATAAATTAAACAACCTGGAAGAAATGGATGCCTTCCTGGAAACCTATAAACTACCAAGACTGAAACAGGAAAAAATTGATTATTTAAACAGACTGATTAATTATGAAGAGATTGAAGCAGTGATCAAAAATCTCCCCCAAAACAAGAGTCCAGGGCCTGACGGATTCCCCGGGGAATTCTACCAAACATTCAAAGAAGAAATAATACCTATTCTCCTGAAGCTGTTTTAAAAAATAGAAACAGAAGGAAAATACCAAACTCATTCTATGAGGCCAATATTACCTTGATCCCCAAACCAGGCAAAGACCTCATCAAAAAGAAGAATTACAGACCGATATCCCTGATGAATGTGGATGCCAAAATTCTCAACAAGATCCGGCTAATAGGATCCAAAAGTACATTAAAAGGATTATCCATCATGACCAGGTGGGATTCATCCCTGGGATGCAAGGGTGGTTCAACATTCGCAAATTGATCAGTGTGATAGATCATATCAACAAGAAAAGAGTCAAGAACCAAATGATCCTCTCAATAGATGCAGAAAAAGCATTTGACAAAATACAACATCCTTTCCTGATTAAAACACTCAGAGTGTAGGGATAGAGGGTACATTCCTCAATCTCATAAAAACCATCTATGAAAAGCTTACAGCGAATATCATTCTCAACGGGGAAAAGCGGAAAGCCTTTCCCTTAAGATCAGGAACACGACAAGGATGCCCACTCTCGCCATAATTATTCAACATAGTACTAGAAGTCCTTGCAACAGCAATCAGACAACAAAAAGGGATAAAAGGTATTCAAATCGGCAAAGAAGAAGTCAAACTGTCTCTCTTCACAGATGACATGATACTCTATATGGAAAACCCAAAAGACTCCACCCCCAAACTACTAGAACTCATAGAACAAGTCAGTAATGTGGCGGGATACAAAATCAATGCTCAGAAATCAGTTGCATTTCTATACACGAATAATGAGACTGAAGAAAGAGAAATTAGGGAATCCATTCCATTTACAATAACACCAAAAATCATATGTTATCTCAGTACTAACTTAACCAGAGACATAAAGGATCTATATTCTAGAAACTACAAATCACTCACAAAGACATTGAAGAAGACACAAAGAGATGGAAAAATATTCCATGCTCATGGCTCGGAAGAATTAACATAGTTAAAATGTTCATGCTACCCAGAGCAATCTACACTTTCAATGCTATCCCGATCAAAATACCAATGACATTTTTCAAAGAACTGGAACAAACAGCCCTTAAATTTGTGTGGAACCAGAAAAGGCCCTGAATCGCCAAGGAATTGTTGAAAAGGAATAACAAAGCTGGGGGCATCACAATGCCGGATTTCAAGCTGTACTACAAAGCTGTGATCACAAAGACAGCATGGTACTGGCACAAAAACAGACACATAGACCAATGGAAAAGAATAGAGAACCCAGAAATGGACCCTCGGCTCTCTGGGCAACTAATCTTTGACAAAGCAGGAAAAAACATACAGTGGAAAAAAGACAGTCTCTTCAGTAAATGGTGCTGGGAAAATTGGACAGCTATATGCAAAAGAATGAAACTTGACCACTCTCTCACACCATACACAAAGATAAACTCCAAATGGTTGAAAGACCTTGATGTGAGACAGGAATCCATCAAAATCCTAGAGGAGAACATAGGCTGCAACCTCTTTGACATCAGCCACAGCAACTTTTTTCATGACACATCTCCAAAGGCAAGAGAAACAAAAGAAAAAATGAACGTGTGGGACTTCATCAAGATAAAAAGCTTCTGCACAGCCAAGGAAACAGCCAAAAAAACTAAGAGGCAGCCCACGGAATGGGAGAAGATATTGCAAATGACACTACAGATAGAAGACTTGTATCCAAGATCTACAAAGAACTTCTCAAACTCAATACACGTGAAACAAATAATCAAATCAATAAATGGGCAGAAGATATGAATAGACACTTTTCCAATGAAGACATACAAATGGCTAACAGACACATGAAAAAATGTTCAAAATCATTGGCCATCAGGGAAATTCAAATCACAACCACCTTGAGATACCATCTTACACCAGTTAGAATGGCAAAAATGGACAAGGCAAGAAACAACGAATGTTGGAGAGGATGTGGAGAAAGGAGATCCCTCTTACACTGTTGGTGGGAATGCAAGTTGGTACAGCCACTTTGGAAAACAGAGTGGAGGTCCCTTAAATGTTAAAAATTGAGCTACCCTATGATCCAGCAATTGCACTACTGGGTATTTACCCCAAAGATACAGATGTAGTGAAGAGAAGGGCCATATGCACCCCAATGTTCATAGCAGCATTGTCCACAATAGCTAAATCATGGAAGGAGCCAAGATGCCCTTCAACAGATGACTGGATTAAGAAGATGTGGTCTATATATACAGTGGAATATTACTCAGCCATCAGAAAGAACGATTACACAACATTTGCAGCAACATGGATGGGACTGGAGGAGATTATGCTAAGTGAAATAAGTCAAGCAGAGAAAGACAATTATCATATGGTTTCACTCATTTATGGAATATGAGAAATAGGAAGATCGGGAGAAGGAAGGGAAGAATGAAGGGGGGTACACAGAAGGGGGAATGAACTATGAGAGACTGTGGACTCTGGGAAACAAACTGAGGGCTTCAGAGGGGAGAGGTTGGGGGATTGGGATAGGCTGGTGTTGGGTAGTAAGGAGGGCACATATTGCGTGGTGCACTGGGTGTTATATGCAAGTAATGAATCATGGAACATTGCATCAAGAACTGGGGATGTACTGTATGGTGACTAATTTAACAAAATAAATATTATTAAAAAAAAAACTCTGAAGTTTCAGGGTTGTGTGTAACAAACCAATTAGTTAACCAAAACATGTTCTCTGAATATTTTTTATGTGAAAACAAATTAAATTCACCTTGCCCCTTTTAGTGGCTGTCATAGTATTTAATTATATGCATTTACCATATCTTAACTCATCCCTAATAAATGTACTTTTAGACTGTTCTCTTTTAGTAATCATAAATAATGCTTCAGTGGACATTTCTCTACCGATGCACCCATCTGATCATTTTCAAGGGTAAATTTTCCTAAGTCATATTACTGGGCCAAGAGATAATTCAAAAATTACATTTTGATATCCAGCCTGATGATATTTCAGAAATGTACCAATTTATTCTCACACCAGGAACATATGAGAATTTCTCTTTTTCCCACACTTCCATCATCACTGGGCCTTATCAATCTTTATAATCTTAACTAATCTGCTAAAATATGTGTAAGTTCATTTTTATTGACCATTTTCTTATTTTTTATAAATTGCTTGTTTGTAAAGTTATTTCAAAGACATCTTAAAACTTAGGTTCTTTATACTGTATAAACAATAATTTCATAAATGTATATATAGTAGCTATTTCTGCTCACTAATATTTCCATTTCTCCTCCCCTTCCAAAGGAGCGCAGGAGTAAATGATTTTCTTAGCTCCGTGAATTTCCCTTGATTTGGGAAAAACGAAAAAAAAAAAAAAAAAAGAAAAAGAAGGAAACGACATGCATCAAATCCAGGCAAAAACTTTTAATTACTGGTGCACAATTCCCCATGTTCTCTCTTCCCCAGCTGTAGCAATAATAAAAACACAGGTTGATAGGAAGTTTCCATAAAGTCTAAATGGCCTGGAGGTCTAAGCCGACCTGTTGAGAAAATTGCTCTGGAGAGTCTCCTGGACCCTCAGACTTGGTGTGAGCAAGAATTAAATGTTGGTTTTTTTTTTTTTTCATATTAATGCGCTGAGCTGTTAGTCTGTTTACTACTGAAGAGTAACCTAACCTATTCTGGCTAATACAATACGTATCTGATTATGTACATGTTTTCCAAATGCGGACTTTGCTGTTTGGCTCTACACTTAACTTTGTAAATATCAGCATACACAACCTGGGTCACCCTGGTAGAGGGATTTGAAAACCTGGTATGTGTCCTTCCATACTTTTCCTTCAGGCTTACAACACTATACAAATAGAAAAAATGCAAACATAGGAATGCATGTATGTATGTAAAGTGGGATTTTAGGCTTTGTTTTACAGAAAAAGAAGGTGGTCTGTATCTTGCATTTCTTACGCAACATAAAGTGGTGAAATGAAGTCACCTGCTATAGCTCTAATTCACTCATTTTGCTGATTGTTCAATACAATGTAATACACATACAACAGGATTTGTTCAACCGGTCCCTTCTTAACCGGCATCCACTTTAATCTAGTATCGTGCCATTAGAAACAACGCTGTAATAAACACTTTAGTGCCCATGTCCCTGAATACATCTGCTTTTATTTCTATTGGCATTCTTGGGAGAAGCCTCGTAAGGTTACGTGATGTATGTGTTTTTATTTTTAATAAATGCTGCTATTTGCTTCTGCCAAAGGCTATAACACTGCACATTTCCACCAGGAATATGAGAGTATTATTTTCTTTAAATCGCCAGGAGTATTAAGTCTGTAGCTCTTTCTAATGAATGTAAACTGCTATCTCATTGCTCTTCAAATTTGCGTTCTCCTGGTTACCAGGGAGTTTAAGCATCTTTTCATATATCTGTGACCATTTACATTTGCTCTTCTGGGACTTTTCCTTAGTCAATTATTTAACAGTGCTGTATTTCTCTTCTCAGTTTGGAGAAACACTTTGAGTAATAGGGACAGCTTGCAGCCTGTTTGAATCCACATGACACTGCTTTTTCCTGATCTGTTTATCCGTTGATTTCAATTGCTTCTTTAGCCGCACAAGGTTATTATCATCCAAGTTTCTGCTCTTAATTAAGGAGTTCTCTCTGATCCTTGCATTGCAAGGTTTTCTTGCAAGACTTTTTTTGTTTTGGGGGGGTTCTTTTGTTTTTTGGGTTTTTTTTTTTTTTGGCTTTTTACATGTGAGCATTTAAATCATGAGGAACCTATTTTTCCTTTCTTGATTTTTAAAAGTGAAGGTATAATTCATGTAAGGTAAAAGGCATTTATTTTAAGTGAGTAGTTTGATGAACTGTGTTAATTGTATGTGATGAAGTAGTCACAATCAAGATACAGAACAGTTTCATCGCCATAAAATGCTTTCTTAGGGCCCTTTACATCCCCCACCCCAGTCCCAGGCAACCACGGGTGTTTTCTGTTTTGCCTTTTTCTAAAATTGTGTATAAATGGAAATCACCCAGTCTAGACTTCTCGTTTGACTTCTTTCACTGACCATAATGTTTTTGAGGTTCAATGATGATGTTGAGTGCATTTTGTTACTTTTTATTGCAGTGCGGAATTTCATAGTACAGACAAGTCACTATTTAGTTACCCACTCGCCGGTTTTTGTCTAATACAGACTGGTCAGTTTGATTGACTTTTCTGCTCATGGGTTACATTTTTTCCCCTACTTCTTTTCATGCTGCTATAAACATTGGCGTACATGTCTCTGTGTATATACGTTTTTCTTTCTCTTGGGTGAATATCTAGAAGTCGAACATTGGGTCATGTGGTAAGTGTATGTCATACGGTTCGGGATACTACCAGACTGTTTGCGAAGTGACTATGCCGTTTAGTATTTCACCCAGCAATGAATGAGACTTAAAATTGTTCCATATCTTCAGCAACATTTGCTATTGTCACTATTTTTCAATGCAGCCATTCTAGGATGCGTGTCACTGTGGTTTTTAACTGACATTTTTGCGATAACTAGTGATGTGGAGAATCTTTTCATATGCTTATGACTATTCCTATATCTTCGTTTGTAAGATACCTGTTCACGAATTTGGTCCTTGTTTTACAAATACCTTCTTTTTTATTGGGGTGTTTGACTTTTTATGTTTGAGTTATAAGAGTTCTTTATGTATTCTAGATATAAGTCCTTTTCTGATGCATGTTTTGCAAAAAAAATTTTCCCAATCTTTGGCTTGCACTTTCATTTTTCTTAACTGTGTCTCTTGGAATCCAAAAGCTTTTCATCTGAATGAAGTCTATTTTATCAAATTTTTGCTTGTGTTGTATGCTTTCTGTATACTGTGTGAGGAACCTTAGTGTAACCAAAGATCACAAAGATTTCTCCTATGTTTTCTTCCAGAGGTTTTATAGATTTAATTCTTACATTTAGGTCTGTAATCCACTGAGAATGAATTTTTTTGTTTAATGTTGGGTAACGGTATAAGTTCATTTTTTTTGTACATGAATATACAATTTTCCAGTACGTTTGTTAAAAAGACTATCCTATCTCCATTGACTTGTCTTCATACTCAAATGACCATACAATTGTGGGTCTAGTTCGGGGCTTTGTTCTGTTCCATTGGTCTATAGGACTATCCTTAAGCCAATCTGGATTGCTGTAGATTTATGGTAAGTTTTGAAATCAGGTAGTGGTAAGTCTTCCAAATTGATTCTTCCTTTTCAAAATTGTTTTAGCTATTTTATGTCCACTGCCTTTCCATATAAACTTCTAAATCTGCTTGTCAATTTCTTTAAAAAGCCTATTGGTTTTCTTTTTCTTAGATACCGGAGCATCCCGGATGTAGAGCCTAGACCTGGGAGCATGTGGCTACTAAGGGGCCACAGTAGGTGGAGTAACAAGAAACTGATTTGTTATTCTGCGTGAAACAACTAATAAATTGGACAGAATATATGAAAGAAAGTGTCTCAAGACGTTGAACATCAAGTAAAGGACAGTGATCCCTGAAAGATGAGAAACAAATGAAATAATTGCTACGATTGCTCTAGCTATGGCCTGGAGAGAATTTCCAGGCAGCAGCACAGTGAGGGACAACCCACATGGAGCACAACTGTCTTCCTAAGTTGAAAAGGAGCGGGGATGCAGGGATGCTAAGACAGCTAGAATTAGCGGGGCAGCGTGTTGAAGAGGAGAGAGGTACAAAGAAAGAGAACTCTAAAGATCTATGAGAGCCCCAATATTCTTCACATGTGCATGTGAGAAAAGTACCAAAAGGATTAGAGGGGAAGGTTCTTGAGAATTACCAAGGGCCAGAATAGTGCCTGTTCACACCATCTGGAGTGGAAAATCCTTATATTTTAGGATAGGTAGAAAGCTGAAGAGTTTTGCCTCAGTAGTGGAGAGAATTTTACCCCAGGCTACACATTGCTCTGCTCCCTCTTAACAAAGCTTAAAGTCAGACCTAAAAGGATCAAATTGTTTCCAAGTAACTTAACTGTATCCCAAAATGAAGCTTAAGTATATTCACAGGAATACAATAATGTACAGCACTCAACAGGGAAAATTTCACAAAGTCTGACATACATTCAAAACTCATGAAGCATGAAAAGAAGTAGGAAAAAAAATGTAACCCATGAGGAGAAAAGTCAGTCAATCAAACTGACCAGAAATGACGCAGTTGATAGAGTTAGGTGACAAGGACGTTAAAATAGTCATTATAACTGCATTCCATATGTTTAAAAAGCTAGAGGAAGATTGAACATGGTAAGTAGAGACATGAAAGGTATTTCAAAATAACAACACATCGAACTGGTTTTTCTTTCCAATCCTCTTTCTGTTCTTCTCCTTGGATAATATTTATCCCTCTATCTTCAAATTCATCTACATTTCCCTCTGTCACATCCATTTGGATTTTAAGTCCATCCAGTAAATGTTTAACTTCAGAAATTATATTTTTCATTTCTGGAATTTCTATTTGCTTCCTTTTTACTGTTTCTTTTTCCTCTGTTGAGATTTCATTTTCTATGCTAAAATTTTCATTAATTGAAAATATGTTTTCTTTCACTTCATCAAGGACAGTTATAATAGTCACTTAAGTTACCTTGTCTGTTTTGCAACATCTGGTTCATCTTGAGTGCCATGCTTGATTGATTTTTTTTTCTCTTGAGAATATGTTCCATTTTTTAAATTATGTTAGATAATCTGGGATTATATCCTCGACATAATGAATGTTAAATTGTGAAAATTCTGGATTCTGTTATTTTCCTCTTATAAGTGTTTTTAGAGGATAATGTTCTTGCTTAGTTCTTAAGCTTCAAACTTTGCCTCTTGAGCAGTGGCTCTATTCTTAGTTCAAATCTTTTGTCTTAAGCTGAGATGCTTTGAGTCTTAGGCATATACGTAGTTTGAGAGTCCGGGAGTGGGTACATCACCACTCCCAACTCTCTTCAGTGTTCACAGGATTCCAGCTTCAATCTTCTGGTTCCCTGGAAAGAAGGCAAGTTTTCCCACATGTACCCCTCATAGTTGCTGCGTGCACCACTGTGTGAAGCTACAGAGAAGACCAAGGGAAGCTTCTCATTTTCCCTACTCCAAGTAAATATACACTTGCCACTAGAATCTGTCAGCTTCTCTTCACCCTCCCATACTTCCAGGTAATTATTTTTTGTATTAAGTCCATATTTCAAAATTGTTTTCTGAAATGGAAGGTGGGCAGGCTACCCAGTATGGTCTTAGTCCATGATAATTGGAACCCTGAGAGCCTGTGACAAATTTATCTTTGGATATGGTATCAGATAAGAGTCAATTTAGCTGGATGGTTAACTTGAATAACACATCTTTTCCCATAGAAATTGCCATTTTTGTCATATGTTAAATTCTCAAGCATCAATATTTATTTTGAAGTCGCTTTTCTATTTCCCTGATCTATCTATTCTCATACAAGTATCACATTGATTTAAATACAGTGACTTTGTGGCATGATATTAAAAAACAAATTCTCCTTCATGGTTATTCTTCAGAGTTTTCTAGATTATTCCTAAGCATTTATTATTTAATATATATACTAGAATTATTCATCCATATTTTTTAAAGTATTTGTATTGCTAATTGAAATTGCATGGGGTTTATATATTCAATTGGAATGAACCAACACTAACAATAAGTCTTTATATTCAAGAACAAGTTTCTTGGGGAGACTTATTATCAGTAAGATTTTATAATTGTCTCCAAATAGGCCCAATGCCTTTCTTTTAAATGTATTCTAAACACTGTATAACCTGTCATTTATAAATGTTTTCACATTTCTTTGTACTGATTTCAAGAATAATGTAATTCATTTTTTTTTTGTTATTTATATCCAGCCACTTAACTAAATGTCCATTAACTGATGAATGGATAAACATGTGGGGCATATATCTATCTATCTACATATCCATATAATGGAATATTACTCAGCCAGAAAAAGAATCAAATCTTGCCATTTGCAATGATGTGGATTGGAGTTAGAGAATATAAAGCTAAGTGAAATAAGTTAGAGAAAGATAAATACCATATGATTTCACTCATATGTGGAATTTAAGAAACAAAACAAATGATCATAGGGGAGGAAAAGAGAGAGGCAAACCAAGAAATAAAGTCTTAACTATAGAGAACAAACTGATGATAACCAGAGAGGAGGTGGGTGGGGGAATGAGCTAAATAAGAGATGGGGATTAAGAGGTGCACTTGTGATGACCACTAGGTGTTATATGGAAGTGTTAAATCACTATATTGTACACTTGAAACTAATATTACACTGTATGTTACCTAGCTAGAATTTAAATAAAAACAAAAAGCAAAGCAAAACAAAAGACATATTCTGATAGCTTCTTAGGAAACAAAAAACCCTCACAAAAACCAACGTTTTGATTTTCCAAGTTTATAGATACCGTTAGCAAAAGCATTGCTGTTCTTTCCACCACTCCCCTCAGTTTTATTTCATGCTTTATTTTGTTACAGGTTTTGGAAACTAACCATAGCAAGTATCCCTTACCTATTGTTAGATCAAATGAAATCAATTTATTTGCTAATGAAATCAGTTTATTTGTTATTAAGTTCATTTTTGCTGTGGGTATTTTCGAACCATGTTTTGTAGTCATAATTCAAGTAGCTTCCTTTTATTGTTATTTTGCTACAATTTCAATAGCTACTGAATTTTATCAAATGTCTTTTCTGTGTCTATTGCTATAATATAGCTTTCTCTTTGCTATAGTATTATAATGGGCTACATTGATAGATTAGACTATTGACCTCCCATTCCTGAAGTAAATCATACTTAGAGTTGTTGTTTTGATGCAAAATGCTTTAAAAAATAGCAAATAGAGTCTAGCTATGGTTCTATATTCATAAGCAATATTGGTTGTTAGTATATTTTACATGAGAATTATCATGATTAGGTGTTAAAATTATGCTGTTTTCATAAAGTAAATATATAGGAGTTCACATTTTCACTTGGCTTGAAATATGCAAATAATATTGGAATATCTATTCTCCTAAGGTTAAACTTATCTTAACCAATGTCCTTACCAGGGATAGAACTTGAATAAAAGTCTAGCTTTTCCTATGGTCATTAGTTTTTTTCAAGTTTTCCAATTTCTGAATAAAGTTTATTGATACCTATTTTGCTAGGAATAATCTTTTTCCTTTAGGTCTTAAATTTGGGTATCATAGAGTTGCAGGCAGTATTCTTCTGTAACTTTTAAATGGTTGTAGTCCCCTCACTCATCCCAAATCTTGGTTATTTTTGCTCTCTGTCTCATCTCATTGATGCTTGCAAATGCGTCTGCTTTATTGTTTTTTTCAAAGGAAACACTTTCTGGATTTATTTATCTTTTCTTTTTTCTGTTTCATTGTTTCAACCTTTATCCCTTTTAATTCCCTCTTCTTAGTTACTTAGTTTATTTGGTTATTTTTTATAACTTTATAAGATAAATATTTTGTTCCTTTAATAAGTTGTCTTTCTTTTTTAAAAATTAAGACATTTAAAGCTCTAGAGAATTCTGTTGCATTGGGTCATTTTATTTTATTGGTGATTTCTAAATTTTTTTCTCTAATTCAAATGTTTTCTAAAAATGTGTTCCTTAATTTCCAAGTAATTAAGATTTTTAATATCACTCTTTCATTATTTGTTAACATATCTATTGGGTTATAATCAGAGAATGTGGACAGAAAAATTTTAAGTTTTCTTCATGGCCAAGTCCATTTTTTAAACATATGCATGAATATAGAAAAACCCCATTCTGTATTTGAAGGATGTAAAGTTCTATCTACAATTATCAAATCATGTTTGAGTGTGATCAAATTCTACCCTATGATTTCTTTATAAAAATCTTTCTCAAAAAAAATTTTTTTTTCTCAAAGGGAGACTGGAGCCAACTGAAAGAGTATCTATTAGCCAAAGCTAGAACAAATTTGAACAACAAAATAAGTTAAATAGTGAGAAATTATAACCTACAGTATAAAATAAATTTTCATGAGTCCATACAGATATAAATAAATGATTGAATAAATAAGTAATTGGGGAAAGAATAGACAAATCTCCCATGCAGAACTCCAAATAATATATGTAACAACTCAACTCTCAAGGACATGGAGAATAACTCCCACTTCTTCTTTTTTTTTTTTTTTTAAGATTATATGTATTTATTTGACAGAGAGAGAGCCGTGAGAGAGGGAATACAAGCAGGGGGAGTGGGAAAGGAAGAAGCAGGCTCACAGCAGAGGAGGGAGCCCAATGCGGAACTCGATCCCAGGACCCCGGGATCATGCCCTGAGCCGAAGGCAGATGCTTAATGACTGAGCCACCCAGGCGCTCCAATCACTCCCACTTCTTAAGTGTGGGCTGTGCACGATGACTTTCTTCCACAGAATACAGTATGGAAGTAGGAAGGGAAAGTAACCTTACAGTGGAGAAACATTTATCCAGGTAACCAAAGTTGACATCTACATGCTATTTCACTCTGATAGCATGTCCCCTGGACATGATCTAATAGGAAATGGCATTTTACCACTGTGGTATTTCTCCAAAAAAACCAGAACTCCAGTCTAATCATGAGAAAAAAATCAGGCAAATCCCACTTAAAGGACACTCTACAAAATATATGACTAGTACTCAAAACTGTCAAGATTGAGATATCAACAAAAGTGGCAGAATAAGGACCTACTATACTGAAGTTTTCCCTCCATAAAAGCAATGGGAAAAAACTGGCAAAAATGGCCAGAATCAACTTTCTTAAAACTCTGGAAACTAAATGAGTACTTGCTGTAAGTTCAAGAGCATTAAGCCAAAAACAAAAGACAAAACAAAACAAAAAAACTGAAACCAAAACAAACAAACAAAAAAACAAAAAATGAAACACAATCTCAGCAAGAGTAGCAGGCATTGTGGCATTTTAACTTCCCATTTCCCACTCTTCAGCACTGTGAAGGCCTTGAAATACAATAGCCTATATTTCTAGTATAAGAGGGAGCAAAATGGGCTGGAGCTTTGCCTCAAAGCCTCATGACCAAAGAGAAGTCATTATTTGACCAATCTAGTGGTTCCCTGGAAGACATGGCTCCAAGGCTTGTCTTTAGTTGATGTCACTGAAATTAGCTCAGTGCTAAAATTTTCTCCTTGGAAGACATTTGTCAAACATAAAATGTTGGCTTCCTGGGGCAATGAATAATAGTTGGGGCAAACTATAGACTAATTAAAAAGCTTGAAAGAAAAAGCTGAAGAATAAGATGCTCATAGGGGCTAAATGTCATGTGCATGTGCAGGGCTGTATGCATGTTCAGGAAACACCAGAAACTTAAGGAAAGTCCTAAGTTTTCACCACTGATTGACTTTGAGGGTATGTGTAAACAGCAGGCAAAGACTGAGACAAAGTTGTAACTCACCCTGGTTGAGTGTTGAAGATATTTCCAAACATGCACACAGAATCCCTTGGCAAATACCCATACACATTCTTCTCAAGTCCACATGGGACATTCTCCAGAACAGATCACATACTAGGTCACAAATCAGGTCTCAACCAAAAGATTGGGATCATTCCCTGGACCACAATGCTTTGAAACTTGAACTCAATCACAAGAGGAAATAGGGAAAGAACTCAAATACAGGGAGGTTAAATAGCATCCTACTAAATGGGTCAACCAGGAAATTAAAAAGATTTTTAAAATTTCATGGAAGCTAATGAAAATGAAAACACAACTGTTCCAAACCTTTGGGATGCAGCAAAGGCAGACCTAAGAGGGAAGTATATAGTAATACAAGCCTTTCTCCAGGAACAAGAAAGGTCTCAAATACACAACCTAATCTTACACCTAAAGGAGCTGGAGAAAAAAAAAAAAAAGCAAATAAAGCCTAAACCCAGAAGAAGAAGAGAATTAATAAAGATTAGAGCAGAAATCAATGAAATAGAAACCAAAAGAATAGTAGAACAGACCAATGAAACTGGGAGCCGGTTCTTTGAAAGAATTAATAAGATTTATAAATCCCTGGCCAGACTTATCAAAAAGAAAAGAGAAAGGACCCAAATTAATAAAATCATGAATGAAAGAGGAGAGATCACAAACAACACCAAAGAAATAAAAACAATTATAAGAACATATTATGAGCAACTATATGCCAACAAATTAGGCAATCTGGAAGAAATGGATGCATTCCTAGAGATGTATAAACTACCAAAACTGAACCAAGAAGAGAGAGAAAATCTGAACAGACCCATAACCAGCAAGAAAATTGAAGCATTAATCAAAAATCTCCCAATAAACAAGAGTCTAGGGCCAGATGGCTTCCCAGGGAAATTCTACCAAACATTTAGAGAAGAATTAATACCTATTCTTCTGAAGCTGTTTCAGAAAGTAGAAATGGAAGAAAAACTTCCAAACTCTTTGTATGAGGCCAACATTACCTTGATCCCAAAACCAGACAAAGACCCCACCAAAAAGGAAAATTACAGACCAAGATCCCTGATGAAAATGGATGCCAAAATTCTCACCAAGATACTAGCCCATAGGATCCAACAGTACATTAAAAGGATTATTCACCACGACAAAGTAGGATTTATTCCTGGGCTGCAAGTTTAGTTCAACATCCGCAGATCAATCAATGCAATATGCCTACATAAATGAAAGAAAGGATAAGAACCATATAACCCTCTCAATAGATGCAGAAACAGCATTTGACAAAGTACAGCATCCTTTCGTGATTAAAACTCTTCACAGTGTAGAGATAGAGGGCACATAGCTCAATACCATGAAAGCCATCTATGAAAAACCCACAGCGAATATCATTCTCAATGGGGAAAAACTGAGAGCTTTCCTCCTAAGGTCAGGAACACGACAGGGATGTCCACTCTCACCACTCTTGTTCAACAGTATTAGAAGTCCTAGCTTCAGCAATCAGACAACAAAAAGAAATAAAAGGCATCCAAATCAGCAAAGAAGTCAAACCCTCACCCTTCTCAGACATGATACTTTCCGTGGAAAACCCAAAAGACTCCACCCCAAAATCGCTAGAACTCATACAGAAATTCAGCAAAGTGGTAGGATATAAAATCAATGCACAGAAATCAGTTGCATTTCTGTGTACTAACAATGAAACAGAAGAAAGAGAAATTAAGGAATTGATCCCATTTACAATTGTTCCAAAAACCATAAGATACCTAGGAATAAACCTAACCAAAGAGGTAAAGGATCTGTACTCTGAAAACTACAGAACACTCAGGAAAGAAATTGAGGAAGACATGAGAAGAACACAGAAAAACGTTCCATGCTTATGGCTTGGAAGAACAAATATTGTTAAAATGTCTATGCTATGTAAAGCAATCTACACATTCAATGCAATCCCTATCAAAATACCACCAACTTTTTTCACAGAGCTGGAACAAATAATCCTAAAATTTGTATGGAACCCAAAAAAGACTCTGAACAGCCAAAGGAATGTTGAAAAAGAAAACCAAAGCTGGTGACATCAAATTCCAAACTTCAAGCTCTATTACAAAGCTGTAATCGTCAAGACAGTATGGTACGGGCACAAAAACAGACACATAGATCAATGGAATAGAATAGAGAGCCCAGAAATGGACCCACAACTCATTGGCCAACTAATTTTTGACAAAGCAGGAAAGAATATCCAATGGAAAAAAGATAGTCTCTTCAAAAAATGGTGTTGGGAAAATTGGACAGCCACATTCAGAAGAATGAAACATGACCATTTTCTTACACCATATACAAAAATAGACTCAAAGTGGGTGAAAGATCTAAATGTGAGACAGAAATCCATCAAAATTCTAGAGAACACAGGCAGCAACCTCTGTGACCTTAGCCACAGCACCCTCTGGCTAGACAAGTCTCCAAAGGCAAGGAAAACAAAGGCAAAAATGAACTATTGGGACTTCATCAAGATAAAAAGCTTTTGCACGGCAAAGGAAATAGTTGACAAAACTAAAAGACAACCAACAGAATGGGAGAAGACATTTACAAATGTCTTGTCAGAGAAAAGGCTAGCATCCAAAACCTATTAGGAACTTATCATAGTCAAAACTCAAAGAAAAAAATAATCCAGTCAATAAATGGGCAGAAGAGATGAATAGATATTTCTCCAAAGAAGACATGCAAATGGCCAACAGACACATGAAAAAATATTCAACACCACTCGGCACCAGGGAAACACAAATCAAAAGCACAATGAGATACCACCTCACACTGGTCAGAATGGCTAAAATTAACAAGTTAGGAAATGACAGATCTTGGCAATAATGCAGAGAAAGGGGAGCCCTCTTACACTGTTGGTGGGAAAGCAAGCTAATACAGCCACTCTGGAAACAGTATGGATTTTCCTCAAGAAGCTGAAAACAGAGCTACCCTACAATCAGCAATTGCACTGCTAGGTATTTACCCCAAAGATATAAATGTAGTGATCCAAAGGGGCACCTGCACCCCAATGTTCATCGCAGCAACGTCCACAATAGTCAAACTATGGAAAAAGCCCAGATGTCTATCGACAGATGAATGAATAAAGATGTGGTATATAGATATAATGGAGTATTACTCAGCCATCAAAAATGAAATCTTGCTATTTGCAATGATGTGGAGGGAACTAGAGGGTATTATGCTAAGCGAAATACATCAGAGAGAGACAATTATGATATGATTTCATTCACATGTGGAATTTAAGAAAGACAACAGAGGAGCATAGGGGAAGGAGGGAAATACAAAATGAAATCAGAGAGGGAGACAAACCATAAGAGACTCTTAATCTTAGGAAAAAACTGAGGGTTCCTGGAGGGGAGGAGGTGGGTGGATGGGGTAACTGGGTGATGGACATTAAGGAAGGCACGTGATATAATGAGCACTGGGTGTTATATAAGACTGATGAATCACTGACCTCTACCTCTGAAATGAATAATACACTATATGTTAACTAATTGAATTGAAATAAAAAAACCCACAACATGTATCCACCTCACAAAAGAGCTCCAAAATACAAGAAGCAAAGAATGACAGAATTGGTGGGACATGTAGACAGTTCTATAATAATAGCTGAAGGCTTCAGTGCCCAACTTTCAATGAAGGATAGATAAACTAAACAAAAGTTAAACCAAGAAATATAAGATTTGAACAACGCTATAAACCAGCTAGCCCTAACAGATATCTATACGGCATTCCACTCACTGATAGCAGAATACACATACTTCTCAAGGACTGGGAACATTCTCAAGTATAGAACACACATTAGTCCATAAAACAAGTCTCCGTAAATTTTAAAAGTTTGAAATCATACAAAGTATGTTCCATGATACAATAAAATGAAATTAGAAATAAGAAACAAAATTTTTTTTTAGTCTTTGTCCTTGTTTCTTTCTTTTTTTAAATTATGTTATGTTAGTCACCATATAGTACTTCATTTGTTTTTAATGTAGTGTTCCATGATTCATTGTTTGTGTATAATACCCAGTGCTCATTGCAATACATGCCCTCCTTAATATCCGTTTCCCTCCCCCCCGAAACCCTCAGTTTGAACCATGAGAGACTATGGACTCCAGGAAACAGATGGAAATTTAAGAAATTCACAAATGTATAGCAATTAAACAACACACTCTGAAATAAACAATAAGCCAAAAAAAATCACAAGGAAAATTCGCAAATACTTTGAGATGAATGAATATAAAAACACAACACACAAAAACTTAATACATTAAAAAAGAAAAATAATCTCAGATCAATAACCTAAATTTCTACCTTAGGAGATCAGAAGAAAAAGACCAAATTAAACCCAAAGTAAGCAGAAGGGAGGAAATTACACAGATTAGAATGAAAATAAATGAAAACTAGTATTATTAGTTTCAGAGGTAGAGGTCAGTGATTCATCAGTTGCATATAACACCCAGTGCTCGTTACATCACATGCCCGCCTTAATGTCCATCACCCAGTTACCCCATCCTCCCACCCCCCTTCCCTCCAGCAACCCTCAGTTTGTTTCTTATGATTAAGAGTCTTTGTGTCTCCCTCTCTGATTTCATTTTGTTTTGTGTTTCCCTCCCTGGATAAACAAAATATGGGACATACACACAATGGATCGTTATTTGGCCGTGAAAAGGAATGAAGTGCAAACATATGCTACAATAGAAATGAATCTTTAAAACATCTTGCTAAGTAAAAATAACCAGCCACAAAGGCCACATACTACATTCCATCTATGTGAATTGTGCAGTTTAGGCAAATCCATGGAAACAGAGAGTAGATTAGTGGTTGCATGGGCTGAAGGGAATGGAGGTTTGGGGGGGTGCAAAAAAGAATAGGGTTTCTTTTTAGGGTGATTTAAATGTGATGACTGATTATAGTAATGGTTACATAACTCTGTGGACATATTAAAAATATTGAATTATACACTTCAAATGGTATGTAAATTGTATGGTACATAACTTATATCTCGGTAAAGCTGTTACCAAAATAAAACAAGTAAATGAACAACGGTCTAAGTCATCAAAAACAAGGAAATTCTGAGAAACTGTCACAGCTAGGAGGAGCCTGAAGACACATGATGACTACATATAATATAGTATTCTGGAAGGGATCTAGGTGTAGCTATACTCGTATTAGCTAAAGTAGGCTTTAAAGCAAACATACTGAAAGACAAAGAAGGCATTACGTAATGATAAAGAGATCATTCCAGCGAGAAGATATAACATTTATAAATATGTAAGCACCAACACAAGAGCACCAAACTATATAAGGCAGGTATTTAAAGACGTAAAGGGAAAAATTGACAGTGAAACAATAATAGTAGGGAATTTAACATCAATGGATTGATCAACTAGGCAGGAAGTCAGTAAGGAAATATCCACCTTAGATGACGCATTAAGGGCCACCTGAGTGGCTCTGTCAGTTAAACATCTGCTTTGGGCTCAGGTCATGATCCCAGGGTCCTGGGATCGAACCCCACGCTTCTCCTTCTCCCTCTGCCCTCCCCCTTGTTTGTGCTCTCTCTCTCGCAAATAAATAAATAAAATCTTAAAAAAAAAAACCACATTAAACCAGGTGGACATAACTGAATTATACTGAACGTTCCACCCAAAAACAGCAGAATACACATTCTTCTCAAGTGCATATGCAGCATTCTCCAAAATGGGTCACATGTTTGCCATAAAACAAATCTCAATTAATTCAAGAAGATTGAAATTATATATAAAAAATTTCCGCCTACAATGATATAAAAGTATAGATCAATTATAAGAAGAAAACTGGAAAAACAATAAAAAATGGCAATTAACATATTTGATTTTATCATTATGCAATATTCCTTTTTTATCATGTTTAGTGCTTTCACCCTAAATCCCACTGTAACAGAGCCATGGCAGCAGCCCCATGGCATACATGGTTTCAACATGAGCACAGTAAAGTGGGATCTTTGCTTTAACTTCTCACCTTGGCTCCCTGTTCTCCATAGTCTATTTCATAGACATGCTCACTTTAAGACTTCTAAAACTTTTTACTTCACCTGTGTCTCTGCCTCCCAGCTCATAAATTTACTGAGCATTTATTAGAATTCCCCCCATACTCCTACTATTCTCTCTTATCACACGACGTCAATCCATCCATACCTATTTATAGGTATTCCGTTGTTCACCTAATTTTTCTGGTTTTCCTCTTTTCTTTTTATGTGGTTAGTCATTTCCTTATTCTTTTCTTTAGAAGAAGCATAAAAAGAAATATTTTTAGATCCCTTTTTGAAAGCATTCACTACTTCAGAAGTCACAAGGATCTTGAGTTTGTGGACAGTTTAAGAAATCATTAATGAAGAGAGTGATTCAAACGGTCTTTGCTTCCGTTGATTTCTTCAGAAGGGTGCAAAGACCTACTTCCTGCCAGGGAAAGGTGGAAGTTTTCTCTTCCATGAAAGACTCTTAAAAATCAGCACGTGTGAGGGCAGAAGCTGGAGGTTGCTGGAATTTACCTGCTTGGAATAGCCAGAAACGATTTGGTGCAAACGTTAATGTAATCAGCATAAAGGAAAGGGCAGTTTGGCCTGCCGGAAAGGGAGTGTTTAAGCCAAATAGAGCAGAGTCCTACACACTGGCTAAGGGAAGAGAGCCAGCCAAGCCAGCCCAGATAATAAGAAGTAGGTAGTCCTTTCCCTGCTCTCATTTCAGAGACCTCACCAAGCAGGATTTAGTTGTCTGAATACCCTTCCTTGTAGAAGGAAACCATGCCTCAGTGAAAATAAATTCTTGTTCTGGTACCACTTAGATTTATTTTAATGCATTGTTACAAGGGCCTGATTCTAAGTAAAGGAAGGGAAGGAAGGGGAGAAGAAAAAAGGATCCAGGGAGAAGTTTCCATGTCTGTCTCCAAGTGACTCCACTGGGCCTTTGTAGGAATAAAACCTAACCTGAGATTATTTCAGGGAAGGTACCACTTCTAATTTTCCAGAGAGAATGGCCAGGATCTATAGATTTAATACAGCCAAAGACAAACAGGTAAGCTTGAGGACCCCTGACAAGCTTAACTAAAGATTTTACCCTGGGACAAAAAGGATTTCAATATTTCCTCCCCACATATTGATGTGCGTTCTCTCAGCCTTGTAAGGCAACGGTCTGGGACCGCTGGTCTGGGCCCAATGACTCATTATAATTTTTAGTATAATCACGTTTTTTTCAGATCTCAAGAAAGAGCTTTAGGGTATATTTTTACTTATATGGTAGACTCAGCACTTGGCCTTATGTATTATGAAACATCTTGATCAAAGTCAGACAGGTGAGTCCTAAGACCAGGTGGGAGTATTCATATAGTCTTATATTAGGCACTTTAGTTCCTCTATCCTCAAATCTGCTCCCACCTCGTCATTTGAATATACAACATCTGTGCCATTGTTCTCAATTGCACTCTCAGATGGGAAGCTCTACGACTTGATCTTTTACACATTATAGGTGTTTCATTAGGATTATCATTTGAAACAAGGAAAAACGGCACCCTCCAGGGTGCCACATATTAAACATTTTATCTCTTCTCTTTAAAACAATCAGAGTTAAATGTTTTTACAGATAATCCCAGATCTCATTATAGGGGAGTAAACGCACACTCTATGAACCACTTTTCAGATTCCTCAATAACCTGGCTTATTCACATTTTTCTCTTCTCTTCCGTTTTCACATTTCACCTAGTTTCCTCACCTTCTGAAATTCACCAGGACCATCTCCGCCTTGTGTACTTTGGACTGGGTTCCCCTGACTTCATTTCTGGAGCTGATTTCTGTGGGTTACTTAATGCCACCCACACTGTCACACTCATAACAAAAGTTGGCCTGAAGTGGGCTGTAAGGAGTGAACATCTTTATGTCATTTTCTTGCTTTGCAGTGTATTTTGGGGAGGGGAGAAATCAGTAAAGCTAGTAAGAGCTGCCCTTGCTTCCCCCTTAAGTATTATGTTATCATCACAGTTGAGTCTGCAATGGGACTCCCCTTTTGTAAAGGGCGAAGATGCCTCATGAGTGAAGGAGTCCATAGACCTTCATGTCTGCCCCGCTGCCTCTGTCCCCCAGGACAGGCTGGGGTCACTCTAGACTTCTAGAGCATTAGTTCTCCCTCTCTGCGTGGGAGGGTTCAACTTCCTGGTCAATTGCAGTAAGTTTCCTTAGGGGAGCAAAAAACTCTCAAGTCATCCTCCATGCTGAGCCAGTCATAATCACTTCCTTGGGGATATGGGTTGGGACTCATAGCAAGATCCCAGCATGTGAACCCAGTTGTTGCTGATGGCCATGTCTTACACCAGGTGAACTACAGATCCGAGGAAGCAAGGTCATGGAATGCGGAAGATGTGCAGAGGGGAGCCAAGGTGAGGGCAAAAAGGTCTGCCTCAGTGACATCCATGTCCTTGAGTTTATTCTTTTCTGAAACCCAGCTGCATCATGGATCCGTGAGCTGCCCTTGTATAATAAATCCCCCTCACTTATTTCCCCCTTCAACAGCTCCAGTTGGCTTCTGATGCAACCAATAGGGTCCTTACTAACAAATATTTCTAAGTCTTAAGGAATTAATCCTCTTCTCCTCTCCTTTCACCTTTTCCCATGTAATTGCTTGGCTTTTGCCTTTATGGATTTTGCTGAGCACATACATGTGCACTTGTGTGTTGTGTATAGATCTGCCAGTCCATAGGGGAAAAGATCCATTTATCCTATTCATAAACAAGCACAGGGAAAAGCACTTCAGAGCCTCCCTTGGTAAATCCCTGGCAGGGGCAGTCCCTCTTCAGCTTTGGTCTACGTGGAAACGCAGAGCTTGTGTTGTAAGATCTTTCATTTTTTTCATAAGAAATCAGAAATATGAATTTTTATGGGAAATCTCTCAATTTCAAAATGTTGACTCAATTTGTGTTTAAACATGCAATAGATGAGCCAAAAAAATTAAAAAAAAAAAGACCCACAAAACTATCTGTGGGCTGCTTGGGATCTTGACTTTAGATCCTCGTTAGCCATAGTATGGTCTGAAAACCAAGGCACTGGCATCACTCAGGAGCTCACTAAAAATGCAGAATTTCAGTCTCACCCTAGACCCAATGAATCTGAACCTGAATCTGAATCTCTAGGTCATTTGTCAGCATATCAAAGACTGAGACACCCTGGCTTAATTCATTTGCTCATAAAACGGGCTGCACGTTGAGAATACCTGAGGAGCTTTAAAAAATACTGGTGTCTGTTTCCCATTCTCAGAGATTCTGTTTTAATGAGTCTGGAGTATAGCCTGGGCACTTTTTTTCAGAGCTGCCCCCGTGATTTTACTATCTAGCAAATGTCAGGGACTGCTGGTCTACCCCAGGATTCCCCCCACTTCCTCTAAGATAACACACCCAGCATCTCGCTCAGACCGTATCTGCCTTGGTCTGTGAGTTGGCAAGCCTTGTCTCAAGGCACACGGCATAGATGGAGCTAGAGAGTAGAATGCTGAGTGAAATCAGTCTGAGAAAGACAAATACCATATGATTTCACTCATGTGTAGAATTTAAGAAACAACAGAGGAGCAAAGGGAAAAAGAGAGAGAGACAAACCGAGAAACAGACTCTTAACTATAGAGAACAACCAGATGGTTACCAGAGGGGAGGTGAGCGGGGAATGGGGGGAAATAGGTGATGAGTATTAAGGATGAGAACTGGGTGTTGTACAGAAGTGTTGAATGACTATATTGTACACCTGAAACTAATATTACACTGTATCTTAACTATACTGGAATTAAATTAAATTGAATCAAAAAGACTTTCATAAGAGTTGCAAATTGAAGGCCCACAAATATTGTCAGATCTTTTTTATTTCCACCCTGAACAGTGTTTCAAAAACATTTTTAATTTGTTGGTACTAAATAAGAAGACAGGACCTTGTTGACTGCTGTAAAGAAACATTGAGTATAAACATCTTAGAAAAATAAACTATTATATCCAGAAGTAATCAATTACACAGTACAAAGATTCTAAACACACATTTAAGACCTGCATCTTCAATGATCTCAGGCATCTGAAAATCCCAGTCCTTTGAAAATGTAGCCAAATGAGAAGAAAGAGCAACAATAGCATAATAACCAAGGTCAAACCCTGAAAGAATGGACACCTAAAATTAGAGTACAGGAAAAACATCTTCTTTTAAATTCTGACACCTAATTTTGTACCCTGATCACTGCACCTACATTTCCATAGCTAAAATAAGCTTTTTTGTTTGTATCTGTGTACGTATAAAATTCTCCCAATGTGAGAAACTACAAACAAAAACCAAACCCGCAATTCTTTACCATCCCTATATCCATGCTTTTGCAATGTGACCTGTGGCTCCTCCCCTCCAGAGTTAGAGTCTAATACCCCACCCTTTGAATCTGGGCTGGCCTGGTGAGTTCCTTTGCCCAAGAGAATGGGTAGAAGTGACATTGTGCCACTTGAGAACCTAAGCATCAAGAGACCTTGCTCACTGCTTCTCTGTCTTTGGACCCCTGCTACTGCAGTGTGAGCAAGCTGGATTATCTGAACTGGGAGAGGACCCAAGGCCCTTCTAAACCAGCTGGCAGCCAGCTGACTCCCAGCATTTGAGAAGTTCCAGCCAGTATCTGCAGTCAACTCTCTGACCCATAGTTGACCAAAGGTGCCAAAGGTGCACGAAGCAAGCCCAGATGAGACCAAAGGAATTACCCAACCAACCCACAGAATCATGAGTTCCATAAATGATTGATTTGTTTTGGAGTGATTTGTTACACAGCAATATCTAACTGACATACCTAGCCCAGGGAGTTTCACCATAGATACCAACTTTTTTTTTTTTAAAGATTTTATTTATTTATTCGACAGAGATAGAGACAGCCAGCGAGAGAGGGAACACAAGCAGGGGGAGTGGGAGAGGAAGAAGCAGGCTCATAGCGGAGGAGCCTGATGTGGGGCTCGATCCCAGAACGCTGGGATCACGCCCTGAGCCGAAGGCAGACGCTTAACCGCTGTGCCACCCAGGCGCCCCTAGATACTAACTTTCTAAAGAATTGGAGTCTATAGAAGTAATTAGAAAATGGTTAAGCTAAACTAGAAAGACTAAGGAAAGAATGACAAGGTCTTCTTACCAACTTTGTTCCTCCATTGGGCCATATTGGTAATGTTGAATTACTTAGCTAGGTCAAGCAGCTGAGCAGAAATGGAGCCAGATGTTTGGAAGTGGTGTGTATTCAGAGAATGTCCTTCGTGACGAGCATCTGATACCAATTTCTATCTACTTCCTAATTCTATCACCACCACCGCTCCTTTTATGTTTCCATCCCCATCTTATCGAGCATCTTAATTTGGAGACTGAATTTAAGTGTGAACAACGGCTCATGTTCTGAATAACACTAATATACTGACTAAGACTTAGATAACTTCTATGACTTCGTAAGAATTACCCTCTGAACCGTCCCTGTTGGCAGGGCTGATCTACACGTCATTGTTCTCAGGTATACCCATCTTGTAAAATTAGTATGATTTCCTAAATAATAGTAGCATTACATACCTTAAGGTTTTTTCTACAAACTTCCTAACAAAACTGTTTTCTTTCTTTCAGAAAAAAAAAAAAAGGATAAAAGAAAAACCGAACTGTTTTCTTTCTTTCAGAAAAAAACTACTTTCAATATTCTTGCTAGTTCTGAAAATCAGTTTAAAATTGAGCTCAAATGGCAAAAGAATAAAAAGAGAGTCAGCATGTAAAAGACACCACACACTCAACAGACTTGGTCCTCCCCCTCCTCTAACAAATTCTGAGTGGTGTTCAATCATTTAACAGTAGACAGCTTGGTAGAAAAGAAAATTATTCTGCATGTAGCTCCCTGTCATACAGGATGAAAACCAGATTTCTGCAAACTCCTCATAGCCTTCATAGCTAGCTTAAATTTGTTAAGAAGGGAATAAAACCAGCTACACAATCCCAATTTAAGGCCACCCATGGCTTTGAGGAAGGTTGGGGCTGCTTGTAAGAAGAAGCCACCCAAAGATGAGTAAGATTTATATTGAGAAGCCAGGTCTACCCCAGACTTACCTCCAGGTAAATAGAAGACTGAGGAAGTTGCTTGCCCCCCTCCTAATGATGAGGTCAGCAAGCTGAACACACGATATGTGTATAGACCTTCGTCCCAGGCATTATGCGGGGTAGAGAAGCCATTTCCTATGTAGTTGCTGCTATCAAGGAGTTAATAGGCTGGCTAAGGAGACAAGATGAACTCACCTGAGAATAGTAGTGTATAGATCAATGCTGCCAGGTGTGGTTCAGAAGGAGAACGGTCACGGACTTACCAGAGTTAGGGGACAGCAGGGCCACTGTGAACTGGGCAGGTCAGGGAACGCCATGGGAGAAATCAAGTAGTCCTCAAACGACCTATTTGTTTATAACATCATGATTGAGATATAATTAATAATAAAATACATATATTTAAGGTGTATAACTTGATGTTTTGAGATATACTATGAATCTTGTGAAATAATCCCCACAATCGAACAAAATCAACATCCATCACCACATGGTTACCATTTTCTTATGTGTGTGGTCAGAACATGTAAGTCTTCCCTCATAGCAGATTTCAAGTGTACAGCACAGTATCGTTAACTATAGTCACCATGCAGTACATTAGATCTCCAGATCTATTCATCTTGCATCACCGAAACTCTGTACCCCTCGATCAGCCTCTCCCCATGTCTTCCTCCCCCCAAACTCCTGGCAACCACTATTCTATTCTCAGCTTCTATGACTCTATTTTAGATCCCAAATGTAAGTGAGATCATGAGGATTCTGTCTTTCTGTGGCTGGCTTATTTCACTTAGCATAATGTCCTCTAGGTTCAGCCATCATATCATCCACTGATATGTGGCATGTAAGAAAAAAAATGAACAAAGAAAAAAAAGAAGACCAAAAAAATCAAATTCTTAAATATAGAGAACAAACTCGTGGTTTCCAGAAGGGATGGGTGAAACAGGTGAAGGGGATTTAAGAGTGCACTTATGACGACCACTGAATAATGTATAGAATTATTGAATCATATTGTACACCTGAAACTAACATTACACTGTATGTTAACTATACTTGAATTTTAAGAAAAAGCGAACAAACAGAAAACAGACTCTTTTTAAGAGTTATTTATTTATATGAGAGAGAGAGAGAAAGAGTGCACAAGCAGGGGGAGGGGCAAAGGGAGAGGGAGAAGCAGACTCTGCTGAGCATGGAGCCGGATGTTCCACGCTGGGCTCCACTCGGGGCTCCAGGCGGGGCTTGATCCCAGGACCCTGAGATCATGACCTGAGCCAAAGTCAGACACCTAACTGACTGAGCCACCCAGGTGCCCCCCAAAACAGACTCTTAACAGAAAACATCTGGTGGTTGCCAGAGCCGGGGCAGGGGGTGGGGGGAGGGGAAGGATGTGCCAAATAGATTAAGGGGACTAAGAGATACAAACTTGCAGTTATAAATAAGTCACAGGGGTGAAAAGCGCAGCATAGGGAGTGTAGTCAATAATACTGTAATAACATCGTACGGCGACTACACTTATGGTGAGCATTGAGGTAATCTACAGAATTGTTGAATCATTGTGTTGCTAATTCTAGTTCTATTTTTTTTGCAGAATCTCCATATTGTTTTGCACATGGCTGTACCAGTATACATTCCCACTGACAGTGTACAAGGGCTCTCTTTTTCTCCACATCCTCACCAACAGTTGCTACTTTTGTCTTTTTGATACGAGACACCCAAACATGTGTGAGGTGATATCTCATGTTGAACATCTTTTCATGTATCTGTTGGCCATTTGCATGCAGGACCCTGTTTATTAAATACTCCTTTAAAGGTATGTCCTCAAAACCTGTCTCTCTGTTCACTCTCTATTTCTCTCTCTCTCTCTCTCTCTCACACACACACACACACACACAATGACAATGCTATATTTGTCTCATGGAATCATCCCTGTCTCCTGAGAGATAGCTTGAGTAGGTCACTGTTGTCATTTCTTCACATTATTCTGAGCTGACACAATCTGGGACAGGTGAACTCCCAGAGAAAGAAATAGTCCTAAGTGTTACCGAAGAGACAAGAGCAACCCAGACAAGTGAATCAGGAATACACAACAAAAGCATCCTTGATAAGGTCCCGTGAATAGCAATTCT
Organism: Ursus americanus; assembly: GCF_024610735.1. Taxonomy (NCBI): domain Eukaryota; kingdom Metazoa; phylum Chordata; class Mammalia; order Carnivora; family Ursidae; genus Ursus; species Ursus americanus. Next base: position 6,388,432 of record NC_142147.1, on the reverse strand, counting down.
TCGAAAGCTTTCTATGGGATGCCATCTGGATGCATAAGTATCACCGTGATAAAATAGCACTTGCTTCCAGTCTAGCCATGCACATATCTTATAATTATCTATACTCCCAAGTTTTCTGAGCCTTTATTTTTAAAATTAAGGGAAACTTTATCTTTGCACATTTGGTTTTCAATACAATTGTAGCACATTTTCCAAAATGCCAAGTAATCTAAAAGTAATTTACATCTGAGCTAGGAATATGTTGAATTTTAAGGATACTTTCCTTCTTAACTTCCTGAATTGTGCTCTGACTAATCTAGTCGTAAAATTAGTTAAATATTCAACTAGGCACAAACTGCATGATTAGAGAGGTTAGCTGTGAGGGCTGGAAGGAAACCAGACCGATTTAAAATTTATCAAGAGATCATTTAACTCCATGCAACGAGCATTTCCCAACTTCCAGGGAACCGGTCATCGTTATTCATTGAGACATGACCCACATGGGGCTAGATTAAGGGGTGACCATTCAGAGGTCTCACTACTGTTTACATACAAATGCAACCCCATAGTTGTCACAGCACGTTCACCTTGCGGGTTATTCAAACAAGCCTCTCTGAGCTTTATCTAGCAACCACCTAGCCTTACTACAATCAACCTGAAATGTGCTGCACATTGCATCTCGCTGCCTTAATTAAAGTACACCAGTCATCCAATTACACTGCATGATTTCTCAAACCTGTCTTGAAACAAGCCCCTAGAAAATCAGGAGGAAAAATCAAATCGAAGAAGGAAGCCCTGGGACTTGAATAGGCTCTAACCGCAGAGGGTTCAGTTTGCTCCTAGGTGTATGAGGGGAGGAAGTGAAACAAGATTCTTCTCCTGCATGGTCTTCAACAAGCAGAGAATGTGGCCCGGCCCGAGAAGGTAAAGTGAAGAAGCTCGTGAATGCCTCGTTGTGAAGTTACGCCTGGCCTCTCATTGTTTCTCGCCCTCTAGGCTGACCAAGCTGGGGGGGCTCGCCTTGGCTACTAAAACCTAAATCTTTGAGAGGAAACAGCTTACGTCACTGACTATATCATTCACTAGCAAGACCATTCTTTACATTTGATAAGGTGACTTTCAAATAGATCTTTCACGGAATGTCTACATCCAAATGTCTCTTTGCAAATAAAAACCAAGCGTCCATGTAGAGACTCCTCTTAAGAAATGTGACTAGCATTTTCCGACTCTCTGCTCTGTGGCTGACACAACGTTGACAAAGTGCTCAGTGCACGTGATACCTTTCATCTTAACCATCCACATGGGACCTTGAAGTTCAGAGTGGGTCAATCATCTGCTTACAGACAGACAAAAGACACAGAATAAGAAAATGCCATTGACAATTTGAGAAAACAAGTCCTGGGTTCAGCTTTTCCCAGAGGACTGAGACGTGGTTAGGAGCATGGACTCTGGAAGCAGACCGACTTGGGCTTCAATTTTGATTTTACCACTTTATAGCTGTATGACCTTGACAAGGCTGTTGAACCCCACTGAGACTTGGTTTCTTCAACACTAAGATGGAGATACTCCCCTCTACCTTATAGAGTTGCAATGAGGAATAAAGTAATTATTCACACAAAGGACTTAACACATTACCTGACACGCGGCATATTCAGTCAGTGCTGGGTAGTATTATTTCTTATATTATCTTCGTTGGTTTAATCTCCTTTCCAGCCCTTATCGGAGAAGCTAACGATGAGAGCTTTAGCTAAAGCAACTTCCAACAGATGGATGTGAGAAGCAACTGGAGATCATTTGCCATGATGGTGGTAAAGCAGTAATTAAGTGGGAATTACCACCCAAACTCAACCAGGCGGGAGGGATTGGGTAGGAAATCTGGTCTATTGGTTTTTTGTCTTTTGTTGTGGTTGTTTTCTCAGAGGCAGAGCTGTATTCACGGTAATGCTGGAGCTGGAGGCAGAGGAATGTGGAGCTGGAGGAAGTGGAAGCCCTCATCACCTATGGCTTTCACTTTAAGATTCCCTCCTTTGTACCGTACCCTTGAACAAGATGAACCTTGAACACAGGGTGTGCTTCAAGAGACTCAATTTGGATCCGCTGGCTCCCAGGGCCAGCCATCTGCCACGTCTGATTGGGGAGCAGGGATGAGACGAAATTGCTGTGGCGTTACCCCCCACTCCCTAAGAAACCCGCTGAAGGATGGCAGGCTGGCTGCTGTGGCCGTTCAGAGGGCAGACCATTCCGTGTTCATGGAGCAGAAACAAGCAGGACAGCAAAACTGGGAGAGAGGCATTTTCTGTTTTTTCGCGGGCAGACCTCAAGGAAAGACAACATCCCATAGCAAAATGAGCAAAAGAAATCAGAATCATGTTAGGGTGGTGACATCTCTATCAGTTCAAGGTTTCCCAGACCAGAGGAGCACGGAAAACTTTGAAAAGAGTTACATCAGAAAAGGACTAATGCATGAGACCATCGCCGAAAAGTAAAAGCACGGCAATTGCCCCACGATGTGGAGTTGGAAGGGTCAGGCTGGGACACAGCATCCATCCCATAAAGCAAATCTGGGCCAGGAGCAAAGGATCCTTAGTTCTAGTCCTATTCAGAAGCACGAGGGCTGACGGGCTCTACAAAGTGGCGCTTTCCCAATGGTTTCCTTTGTCCACAGTCTATGTTCACACAGATGAAAGACATAGGACCTGTCTAGGTGTGAAAGCAAGACCACGAGACGCACAGAGAGAGCTGTCCAAAGGTGGTGTGCGCTTGCTACAGCCCCTTCCCCCAAGCGAAGGTGCCAGGCGAGCTCCCGGGGCTGCTGCCTGCTTACCGCGAGGGCACACCCACTGTAACCAACACGGAGCTCAGACATTCATCGTCAGCAACCGGCCGGGGGTGCTGCTGATCGTTTCGCCTGTGCAATGTCCCGAAGGAGAGTCAGTGAGAGCTTTTACAGAAGGGATGCTGTCAGCGTGCTGTTCATCTCTGATGAGGCACAGACGGGAGAACGAACAAACCCAGCCTGCGAAAATTGGGGAGCATTTCACCCCCTTCCTCCATCATTTTACAAGTGAGCCAACCATGGCTTGGGAAGGCTGGTTTCTGTAAGATTACACACCGAGGTCAGAGGTTACACCTAGGGCTAGGGTTAACATGGCTTTTGAGGAATGAAACTCCTTGTGGTTAAGAAGTTAAAACTGAAATGTCCGTGGATTAGTGGGAATCTCTTTCCTGAAGGTGTGGGAAACAGGACTAATTTTCTTACAGTCGTAACAGCTCATGAGAATCAAGTTTCTTCCCATGCTTAAGAGTTCACAAACACAGAAAAACAAAATGAAAAAACAACGAAGGGACAGACGGCCAGGTGTGCAGAACGGGATGGACCCTGGGCAGCCGATATGGCTCTATGATGGGGAAGGAGCTGGGCACGTTGCTGGAAGGTACTGGCTGGTATTCAAATTTGACTGCAGTTTGACCTCATGCAGAGAGCTAAGAACTTCCAATATGTGAGGCACCCTTCTAGGCACTGCTGGAGAGGGGGTGGGGAGGGAAATAAAATGAAGTGTTGGGACCAGATACGACAGAGTGTCACTTTCATGTGTGAGCCCCTGAGCTCAGTACTATTTTTCCTACTTCCCAGACAGGAGCCTCGAACAGTGGCAGAGAGAGTTGGTGTAATGTGTTTGTGCATTCTCTCCCCATGTCCCTGCAGAATTTAGCTGAAAATGGGTACATACATAGAGGAACCTAGATGTGTTCATGAAATTGACGTTTCAACAAATCTAAAGACTGTAACATGGAAAAGGAGATAACATTCTCTGGCATCCACACCCATAGCCGTAGGCACAGGGATGGGTGTCGTCTGGACGACCCCTTCGCTCTGCTTCTTGACCAAATGGGATGCATGACTCTCCCCTTAGCAGAGAGTTAGCCCGTTGCATGGTACAGCCTTGGGGTTTTTCCAACACACAGTTTCAGAAGTCTGAACCCTACTCCGTACACAGTGGGGATTCAGGAAAGGTTTCTGAGCAAGAGAGGAACTGGTTAGATATGATGCTCGTAGGAGAGCTGGGTCTAAAGGACACACTCCGGCTTGCAAAACTGGTGGGAAAAGGTCCTTGGAGGAGTGGAGAGGAGAGGTTACAAAGAGGAGATGAAAATGAAAAGAGCAAATGGGTGGAAATTACCTCTGGGCCCTGCCATTAGGCAGCCTGCGTGATGACTCCTTGTCAATGCAGCTACACGATTTGCTCCCACGAGCCTAGAGCGTGCGTTTAGCGAGATTCTCCTGCAGAGGATGACTTTCCACCTAAGGGCTACTCAAGGTGGAAAATGAACCCCAGGGGGCAGCTGATGAGAAAGTCCGTCTGGAAAGGGGGCAGTGAAGGCTCTCAAGCTCCGTGAGAGCATCTCTTGCTTTCCTTAGCTAGGAGAGGCTGACCCCACGGAACACCCTTTGCACCCACATCAAGCAAAGATTCCTGGGAAATGCAGAGAGAGAGATTTTTTTGCTGCTCTATCATCTGAGTCCCTGTCCTTTCTTCTTGTGTCCATCTTCCAATCCAGGGATGGCGTTTACCCACCCAAGCCTCCTTGCTGGTTCCCTGAAAAATAGGCAGAATCATGTCTTGCTTCGGAGGGACTATTATGAATTTGATGATTACCTTTTTTTAATGCGCAGAATAGATTTTAAAATTGTCAGACCTATTACCGGGCCCCGTCCCTGGGCTTCACTCAAAGCTAACCACGTGCTCTCCTCTCTCCATCTATCACAGACATAAAAGCTGGTTAAAATCCATTTCCTCCTCCTGCCCCCCATTATTACTACCTTAATTCTAACTGTCAGGAGACCTTGCTAAAGAAAAGAATGCTATAATTCAGTATTAGCTTACCAGAAAACACTAGTGGGAGTTGAAATCACGAGTAGGCAGAGAAGAAAGTAGGACCAAAATTCATCACGAAATCATTTCCACCTCCCACGCTCCACTCTGACCCAGACAGTACCCTTATTTGTGAAGAACTTAAAGCTTTGCTCCTGCACATCATAGGAAAAACATTATGATGGTTGGTCGCTGCTATTTTTCAAGTGTCAAGATTTTTATTCCTCCCCTGGAAAAGAGCAATATATTTTAAAATGCTCTGATCTCTTATCTACAATCAGCAGAAAAAATTTATAATTTAGTTCACTTTGAGGAAATGATGTTTGAACTGGATTCCAAAAGCGGACTATGTGGCTAATTGGCAATTCTCTGCCTCGAAGAACCGTGACAAATGTCACAGAAGGGCCTTGGCCAGCACTTCAACAAGAGGTCCCTGGAAGCCCTTGGGTGCCTGCCCGTCTCCTGACAGGGAGGCACGAGGAGAGCAGCTTTTGGAGGTGGCTGGCTGGCTCCAGGCACCCAGCAATTTGGTGACAGCAGTTTCGAAGGTAGAATGTTAACTCTGCAAATGTGGCCCAGTCATCTTAATTAAGGCCAGAGCCTCTTCATTAAAAAGAAATAGCACTTGAGTTCGGGAATCCAATATAAGTTGCCACAACAAATTGGAAAGGATGGAGGGCACTGATTAAACGTACAGCTAAAGGCTCATATGATTTTTCAGTCGCCTCGTCCTCAAGCCAGTCTCAACGTAAAGGCTGAGTGGCTAACCAGGGCCGAGGGGGGTGGTCTGGTGAGAGCTAGTGTCTCTGGCCCTTGGCTTAGATGCTGCACAAATATCAGCCGACCTTGGCCTTACCAGGGGCTGTCCCTGTGTTTCTAACCCTGCAACGAGTCCCCCAGATTCTTCTTCACTCCAAGGCATTCATGTCACCCCCAACACTCACTGCTTAAAACCCTCCAGTGTCTTCTCGCCGCACTTGGACTGAAAACGGAACCGCTAGCCAAGGCCTGCGGGATTCATTCCTACCAGATTCAGCTCCAGCCCTGCCTCAGACTCACGTCTACCCATTCCCCTTTGTTCGTTCCAGTCCAGTAACCCGGGACTTCGCTCTGTTCTATGCGCACAACTAACTGGGGCATTCATAGCTCCTTCCTCCTGCGTTGCTCTTTTCTCCAATCTTCACATGGCTGGTTCCTTCCCATCATTCAGTTCAAATGTTACCTGCTCATAGAAGCCTTTCTGATGTCCCGCAAAGTATCCTTGCTCCCTCTGTAACTCTCTAATCACTGTCCTGGATTTGTTTCTTTTTATCACCAATCTCTGACATTACCATAGTTCTTGCTTACTGTTCTGTTCTCTGCACTAGAATATAAGCTCCTTGAGGACACGGACCTCACGTGTCTCACTTGCCACTAGGCCCCTAGTGGCTATAATGTGCTCAATCAACATTTTTGGATGAATGAATGGCTGAATTTGTTAGGAGACTCACAATAATTACAAATCTAGAAATACATCTTTAACGATCTCAGCAACCCGGTGAGTACACGTGGGAATACACGCACCTGGCAATCCTTGACAGAGAACTGTGCACACAGCCTGCTCAGAGTCACTACCGGAGCTCCCGCCACCCCTGCGCTCCTGGCTGGCATCTGATACGAGACAGAAGTAATTTGTAGGAAGTTGCTTTATAGCAAAAACCAGAGGTTCTAGTTTTCACCCCCCAGAACCGTTACATTCATTGGTGGGTATTCTTACCCAGAGATGCATCCTGCAGTCAGCCCCATTGATATCTTACATAAACAAGCCACAAGGGGCTTCTGCGGGAAAGACTTTCATGTCTCAAGCAGTCTGTGCACAGGCAGGAATTTCAAAGTTAGAGTGATGCACAGCTTGGGAAAGAGTCTGGGATGAAAAGAAAAATTGCGATTGGATTCTCCTTCTGAATGCACTTACCTACTTACTCTTCTTACACATCTATTTAGGTGTTGTCCCAGGCTGCCGCACGCACACCCAGGGAACCCAAATAAGGCTGTTTTTTTCAGTTATGAAGCCAACTGAGATCAGGCTCCCTGGAGCGTATCTCGCTTCATCTTGAGTCGGTGATCCAGAAAGGAACGTAGAAAGAGAGGGAACCAAATGGGGTCAGACTGATTGAGTGTGTTTGGTTCCCTTTAGAGTAATTCAAAAATAAAGAAAGGTTAGGGGCACCTGGGTGGCACAGCGGTTAAACGTCTGCCTTCGGCTCAGGGCGTGATCTCGGCGTTGTGGGATCGAGCCCCACATCAGGCTCCTCCACTATGAGCCTGCTTCTTCCTCTCCCATCCCCCTGCTTGTGTTCCCTGTCTCGCTGGCTGTCTCTATCTCTGTCGGATAAATAAATAAAATCTTTTAAAAAAAATAAAGAAAGGTTCATACTTTGTAGGAAGAAGGGCGTATGGTCCATCTGAATTCTCTCTGATGGCTCCCTCCATGACTAACCGATTTCTGTTGGTTATAGGATTTCCTCAGTGGGGACGTGAATGGGTGCGGTACCTCCAAGGAGCCCTAGCAAACGACAAAGAAACCATGCGTGAGATGTCAAACAACAATGACAATGACAGTCATGCCGCAGCTGCACGTCCCTGGGAATTGTAGGTAAGAACAGTGGGCGGAGGACTGAGAGCCTTGGCGCCATCCGGCTGTGTCTGCAGGTGGGGCGCTGGCTCGGTGCTGCCGGAGGCAGGCTTCCAGAGGGGGAAACGCAAAACTCCAGGTTTTGATGGGCTTCGAACTTCTAAGCTCAGGGTCACTGCTTCCCTTTGTGGCCAGACAGAGGTCTGAGGGCACTGACATAGAAAGGATTAAAATAATGAGGCTGGAATAGATCAAAGCCGACCTTTCTTTCCCAAATCGAAGACAGAACAAAACATTGAGCAGTCCAGACCGACTCGGGAGAGCAGCCCTGTTATGTCGTCACACTCTTCACCACCATTCAGCCAATATTTGGGCACATACCATGGGCAAGGCACCTTGTTACGTGCCAGCTTCTGAAGGATAAACAAGAGAGACAGGTTCCCTGCTTCCTCTAGAGCTTTCATTCTCATATAAGGCTTTTTCCCCCATAAGACAGCTTTATTGAGATATAATTCATATACTGTACAATTCTCCCATTTCAGGTGTACGATTTAATGGCTTTTCATATATTCATAGAGTTGTTCAACCATCACCATGATTGATTTTTCCTTAAGGTAGTGTAAGGTTTGAAGGAGCTAATCCCTTCATCAATTATTGGGTTACAATTGTGATCATTGTTTCTACCTCTTTGAAAGAATGAAGCATGAAACATCAGGAGCTTTCTGGTCTTGGGGCTCCGAGAAGGCTTCCCGCAAAGTGACAACTGAATTGCAGGCTGATGGATGACTAGGAGAGAGTCTGGCGAAAGGAGCGACGTGAGGAGGCAACAGAGAAAACAGGAGCAAAGGCTTTGCGGTGAATCTGAGAAACGGAGAAAAGAATTTTGAATTTTATCTTAGAACAACTGGTTTTCTATTTTTTAAGAGTTCCAAGTTTCCCTGCTCTCCGCCTCACCACCCAAGCCCCTGTAAGATTTTCATTTTACAAGTACATCGCCTGCTGATGGCTGGAGAATGGATTGGAAGGAGGCAAGAGAGAAAGCAGGAAGACTAGTTAGGAGTCCATCTCAGAAGTTCAGCTATGAGATGATGGTGACCTAACCCAATGGAAAGGAGAGCAGGGAACTAACTCAAGATCTGTTAGGACCTGAATTGAAAGACCTTGGTAATTGACAATGGTGGGAGTGATGAATTCCAAATATGATGCCTCCATGCCTGGGTATGTGGATTATGGAAGGAAACTGGAAAAAAAATGGATTTTAGGAGTTGGGAGAGAGATGATTGTAGGTTCAATATTGGATATATGGACAATGAAGTGTCCATAGGCTGAGCTATCAAGCAGGTAGTTGAACATGGGTCTGACGTCAGAGGTGAGATCTGGGTTAAAGATACAAACACGGAAGTCACTGTTGTATCGTAGGGTATTGACCATTGACGTCCTGCAAGCAGGTTAGACCACCCAGGGAGAGACAATGGACTAGAGAAGGGGGTCTTGTGTGAGGCCAAGGGGGAATGCCAACATTTCAGTGGTGGATAGACGAGGATAAGCTGGTTAAAGCAGCTGAGAGCTTCCAGGGAGGAGGAGGTAAACCAGGAGAATGTAGTGACCTGGAAACCAAAGGAAGATGGTGACTGAAGGTGGGAGAGGTTGTTTAAACACTGCTAAAGAGACGAAGCCTAAAGAAAATGTCCCTTGGACTTGGTGACATGAAAATTATTGGTGACCTTAGTAAGAGTCATTTCTGAGACAGACAGGGAAGTGAAAAAACAGGACGTGTGCAGACTGTTTTGAGAAATTTGTCTGTCAATGTGAGAAGACGAGGAGAAAGTGGTGTGAATGAAGGGCCATGGGGAGTGAGGGAGGAAGGTTGTGTTAAGATGAGAGAGATGTAAGCAAATGTTAATGCTAATAAGAAAGATTCAGTGAAGAGTAGAACAGAGAGAAGAGGGCTGATGGGTAATGTGCCTGAGAAGCCCAGAGGGGGTGAGATCCCAGCTGTGCTGCAGGGGCTGGCCCTAGTTGGAAGAGAAACTTGCTTCTGTCCTGAGGAGCCCGAGGCAAACCCTGGTTTCAGCCACGGCCAGGGATGGAGCCAAGTCCCACTGGCAGCAAGAACGATATTTTTAAAAAGCCTATTGGGTATCAGTTGCTCTTCACCATGCATTGGGTGTGGGATGAGAGTTTGTCTCCTTGCCTGCCGCCCCCTTCCCTGCCAACATACACACACACACACACACACACACACACACACACACACACACACGCATGAGCACTCATTAAACATGTGTTGGAAACAGGAACCTCACAGGAGCCCCTACGTCCTGCCCAAAGCCTTTCTCCTTGCACAGCTGAGACCTCGGTATACACTTCACACATCAAAACTCCTTTTCCATTCCTGCTCCTCTCAGAGTTCAGATTGTCTACCCCCCACCTTCTCAGGGTGATAACAAATGGCCAAGTCCCACGGACAGACCAACTGAGACATAATAAGCAGCAAAAGGAAGGTCAGGAGCCTAATGTCACTCCAGACAGGTGGGTGTTTGGGTCACTGCAAGACATCATTTTCCCAAAGGCAACAAGAGAGGCACTAAATGGACCGGGGGCGACAGAGGAGAACAGCTGCAGCCTGACGCTCTGCCCCCACATCTATAAAACCTGCAAAGCCTCGGGCCTGAACGGCTCTCTTTCTCTGGTCGCAGAGTGAGGGTGGAAGGGCCTTTGGTGCAGCTCTCACATGTGGCGTCAGGGTGCGGACGGGGCTGTACGCTGGTGGTGGCTTTAGGAGGAGAGAAGCACCCAGAGCGGAGGCCCAGTGACTGTGAGGGTAAAAGGGGATGCTGGTTGGGAAAGGGCCTTGAACACGTGCCTAATATTGTTATGAATCATTAATGGTGGAAGGATTTGGCAAAGATTCACATGGACCCCTGGCCTGCATGAGGGCCACAGGTCTATGGGGTCACTATTCTAGCACCGAAAGGGCGTATTACAGTCAGTCTCCCATATGTACAATACATGCCTGTACGTAGTTGAGACTTCACTTTATAAATTACATAATGGAATAACTACTATGCAGACCTGTTGTTTTATACCAACCAACCCTCACTAATGCTATATACTACTATATACCACAGTGTGCTCTTTTTGGGGGCACTTTCTCATTTAGCACCCCACCTTTTCTTCTCAGTGACCCTCTGAGGTTTCCCTCATGCACCTGATGAGTAGAGGGGAGCCGAGAGAGACCCACGGATAAGCACGTGTTTCCTCCATTTAATAAGCAAGGTGACCAAAGGCAAGGGTTTTCTCCAGCTACTACTAGGTATTGCTGTCCTAGGTCTCTTCTTAGTTAAAGAACCTAAGGAAAATTTCATTGTCCTAATGTATTTTAACCAAACCGTTGCCAACTAAACTGTCAAGGATATGGGGCACTGGGCCAAAAGTAGAAGGAATTGCGTTGGGATCACCCTCCATGCCACAGCAGAGAAAATTAACGGCACTGCCCTGGATGCATTCGAGAGAACCACTTACCTAACTACTGACTCAGCTGGTTCTAGTAATTTACTTCCGGGCTCCATGGAAGTTGAAAAATCACTTGTATTATTAATTTGCGTAAAATCTTCCAGTTTCAGAATGTGACTCCAAAGCTATTTTTACAAAGCAAAGCTGGAATTCTCAGCTTTTTGCTATCAGATGACTGTAGTCATTCATCAGCGGTTCTCATAGACACAGAGCTTACCGTTTTCTTACCTTCCCTTTTCTAGATGAGATAAACACGTACAGGTTAACTGAATTTCTCTCTCACCGCACAATCATATAGAAAACTACCAAAACAGCCCTTAGTCCCTGTTTTCAGACAACCAGACAGTAACATTCCCCTTTGGAGAAAATCTCGTCTGTAATAAATTTTTATCATCCACTCTCTTTTCTGTCAATCAACAAGCATTTACTCAGCCTCCACTACGTATTTAGCACCGAGGTTGGTAGTGGGTGGAGACACCCAATTTGTTTAGCCTTTATTGAGTGCTAGGCTGCAAAAGGCTTCTACTTTACCTAAAGAAAGCATTGGCCTCATGAAATAATAAATACACCAGTGGAGAGTCGATAACTGTGTGGAATCCATGGCATCCTTGGGCGTGCTGAGACAGAGAGTAGTAGGAAGAGGGCGGCTCATGAGAACCCAAGAAACGAATAAGAGAGAAGGACGGGAATACATTTCAGACAAGGAGACCACATTTGTGTCTGTTTTGAAGACCATTAGCCTGGACGGACTCAGAAAGTCCGACAATAGGGAGTCATTGAAGGTTTAGTTACAAGATGAACAATGTTTACATTCACTTTTGCAATGGCTAGAAGGGAACGGTAATTAGACTTGAGGCCTCAAACTGGGTGAGCGGAGGATGTAGTCAATATGGCAGTGGTGCAGTTCCAGGGAAAGAAAGTGATTCCCACATGCCCTGCCAGTGGAGGAACCCAGGAGGAACAAAAGAACCCAAAAGGACATTTCGAGTATGAGAGCGCTCCTTGTGGGGGCCTCAGCAGGATCGGGGAGGGACAGGTAGGAAGACTCCATCTCTTCACCTCCTGCTCACGGCATACAAAAGTCATAGTTTAAATCAAAGCTGGGGTTGGGGTTGGAGACCACGGATCTTAAAAGGCGTTAAGTTTTGGATAGGAAGGGATGTTTACAAGCCTTACCGTCCCTGTCAGTCAAACGTACCCCACTCATGGGAATTCCAGCCTAGGGAAGTACCGGGTTCTAAGGAGAGCTATCCTTAACTGGGCCGGGGGACTCCGTTCATGTGAGGAGGAGGGATGAACGGAGCAGAAGCCAGGTCAGCAGAAATGGAAGCAAGCTTCCTTTTTCGTGCGTTTACAACAAGGATGATTCTCCCTCTTCTGAGGACGCTATTTCATACTTGCTTTTTCTTAGCCATTATTGTCATTAGAAAAGATAGACAGATGGTTAAAAAAAATAGAGCAAAAGTATCTGGTAAAGAAGGCGAGGAAATAAGCGTAGTGAGATAAGAGCCCAAATCTGAAATCGCGCAGATCTTGATTCTAACCCTAGCTCCGCCATTGACTTTGCACAGACTAACCTCTTAGCTCAGTTTCCTCATCTGTAAAATGGGAGTAACAACAGTGCCTCACTGATAGAATCAGTGTGGGGGTTAAATGAGACAAATCATGCAAAGAGGGTTTGATGAGAAATGGCCTACCATTTCTCCAGATAAGTGGAAATTTCCAGCGGGCAAATAGAGATTTGGCATATATATAAGAGAGAGAGTTATGAGGATTGAGATGACATTTAAGACAAGAGAATGGGGGCGCTCTTTGAAAAACAGCACCTAGCAACACAAGGAGCGAACGTTTACAGGAAAGGGGATACACACAGTTACATAAATGGATGATGATTTGATAAAATGGTAGAGTTGAAGAGACTTTGCAAAAATCTAGCCCAACTAGGTCACTTTAAGGATAACGAAACTGAGAGCATCAATGATTTGTCAAGGGGTCCACAACATTCAGAGAACGGACGATCTGTGGCAGGAGACCAAGCTCTCAGATCCCCAGTTTTTGTCCTTTCTCACAGTTCTAAGCTGGAGACCAGGAAAAGGCTGTGTGCAAGGTGAATGCTAATTAATATTGACCACCAGGATGAAATTGGCAATCGTGAGCTTCTAAATTGGGGTAAAATAAACATGAGTCAAGGAATTTTCACTACCATGCTATTCTTTGTCCTCTAACACAGGTCAATAAGAAACACCAACAAAAGCAAAACCAGAAAAAAAGGTTTTAAACGACTCTGGGAAACAAACTGAGGGCTTTAGAGGGGAGAGGGGTGGGGATTGGGCTAGCCCAGTGATGGGTATTAAGGAGGGCACGTATTGCATGGTGCACTGGGTGTTATAGGCAAATAATGAATCATGGAACTTTACATCAAAAACTAGGGATGTACTGTATGGTGACTAACATAATATAATAAAAAATATTATTAAAAACATAATAAAATAAACGAAACAATCCTTTAAATGAGGGCAGATGAATGATTTCAATGGCTGGAAAGTCATTTTCCTCTTTTTTTTTTTTTTTCCAGTATAAGGAAGTAGTAGAAAAAATCAGATTCAAACACTTCATTTCTGGTGGATTCATCCTGCTCCTTTTCGGCCCAGACTGCGCGTGAAGCGGACCAGAAGGAAATTTGATTGCCCCACCAAGCTTTTAGGTCATGAGTGGTGCTTCCGTAATTTGCAATATCTCCATCAAAAAACAATTGGATCTGAAGAGCTGGGAACGCGTGCTGCATGAAAGAGTTCTGATTACTGCACCCACTCTCAGGCTCCGAAAACAAACACTTCTCTAAATGATCCAAACCCCTTAGGAACTTATCATCTTTACTGGTGCCTCGGCCGGGGTTTGAACCAAAATTGCCACTTAACCCTGGCCCTGTAGTTCACTGTCCTGGGCGCACAAGATGGGAGAATTAATTACCCTCCTCGCAGCGTATTTCTCTACCAAACACGGGAATGTGGCAGGGTGGGCACTTGATGGTGAGTGACGGATAGGACTGAGTTTCTTCCTTCTCGTTTTGTGCCGGGCTCAAACGGTAGGGAAATACACGCGCGCCCTTCAGTGCTTTCCGCAAGATGGAACTGGGACCTGTCAGATGGCTATGCCTCCGCTGATCTTCTGGAGAGGAAGAAGGATTAAGCCAGATTCCAGAGTAAATGGGTTTCTCTCAAGAGCTGCAGGGCTTCGAGCAGTTCAGGGAAACCGCTGCCTGATGTCCCCACATCACAGAGGCACCGATGCTGTTGTAAGATGGGCAGGGGCTAGGGAACAAAAACAGATGAGCTGGGTTCTTCATAGCAGCTTTGAACCAGTCATATTACAAGTTTGAGAGTTTTCTAACGTTCATGTGTATCCTTAAATTTTTTTTAATTCCTCTGCCTTTGAGAAATAATTATCTAAGTTCTAATTTTGTGATCTGGAATCTGACGCTTCAGATCTTATATTCACTTACTCTTTGTGGGACTTTGGATAAGAGGCTTAAACTCTGATCCTCAGTTCCTCATATGTAAAATGAGGGTACCAATAGCTTCTACTTCACCATATACATATAGCGCTCTATGCCGCATATGCATAGAGCACTTTAATAGAACTAAGCCCAACGCCTAGTATATTAAGTGCTCAGTAAATGCAAACTCTTATTAGCCCCTGTTCTTACTTGATCAGGCTAACCGGTGGTATAGCAATCTAATGTTTTCTTTTTTTTTTTAAAGATTTTATTTTATTTATGTGACAGAGACAGCCAGCAAGAGAGGGAACACAAGCAGGGGGAGTGGGAGAGGAAGAAGCAGGCTCCCAGCAGAGGAGCCTGACGTGGGGCTCGATCCTGGACCGCCAGGATCACGCCCTGAGCCAAAGGCAGACGCTTAACGACTGCGCTACCCAGGCGCCCCTAATCAAATGTTTTCTTAAAAAACAAAAAAACAAAAACCATCTCTTAGATTTATTCTTTTTGTTTTTGAATTAATTAGTTTCACTCAATCATTTTCTTTCTTATGCTTTCCTTATTTTGTTGTAATTTTAAACTTTCTTGCAACGAGTATTTAATTTCCATTCAATCTTGTTGGTACTGTGTTTGGAACTATAGTTTCTGTCTCAGTATGGTCACAGTCATCTTTTACGTAGTAATTCGATCATAGTTTAGGTATTCTGAAATTTCAGTTTCGGTTTCAATATAGAATTTCAAAATTTACAAGAGGTTGGCTTTTTTTTCTTTTCTATTTTGGTTATTAAACTGCAGCCTTTTTTGTTCTTTTATTGGACATAAGAGAATGCAGTCTTCACTTTTATTGGGCGTGGAGCCCAATGTGAGGCCCGAACTCACAACGGTGACATCAAAGCCTGAGCCAAGATCAAGAGTCGGATGCTAACTGACTGAGCCACCCAGGCGCCCCTCTACTATTTCTAATTTTGAAATGCGTGGAGATTTTCTTTAGCACCCGAAAAAAGGTCAGCTTCAAAATGTCTCAAGGGAACTAGAAGACGTAATCTCAGTAGTTTGGATATAGAATTAAATATTTATATATTAGTGATTCTATTATTCCCATGCTATCATGATTTGTTTGCAGATTTCATTTGTCACAGTAAGTTACTGATTACGTTTGTGTTTCTCCTTGCGTTTTCAGACACTTGCTTTATGTATCTTGCGGGTGGTTAGAGTGAATTTCTCACACACACATTCAGTTTTGTTTTTTTTTTTTAATTTTTTTAAAAGATTTTATTTATTTGACAGAGAGAGAGAAAACCAGCGAGAGAGGGAACACAAGCAGGGGGAGTGGGAGAGGAAGAAGCAGGCTCCCAGCAGAGGAGCCTGATGTGGGGCTCGATCCCAGGACTCCGGGATCACACCCTGAGCCAAAGGCAGACGCTTAACGACTGAGCCACCCAGGCGCCCCACACACTCAGTTTCATACTTTGTATCTGGTTAAATAATTCTTTACATTACATTCTTTCTGTCTAAATAACTGGGATAGTTTGTGTCCTGACAGAACACTGGCTCAGTGGTTAATGACAGGTGATAGAGCAGAGTGGGGTCTGGAGGGGATAGAGGCTGCCTCACTGTTAGTCGGGAGCTGACACTGAGGCACTTTGGCCGTCGTCCACAAACGGCTACCACATTCACCTCGCGCATTGTCATCCCAGCCCACGGGAATGGAGGGAGAGCACAGGGCGGGCAAGCAGGGAGGTTTATGGACCAGGCCTACAAGTGGCAGTCACTATTTCTGCTCACAACCCACTGGAGAGCATTCCACTGAGGTCACAAACCCATGCTCCGTGAGAGATAATACAATGTGTGGTACATTGGAGCAGCCATATATGCCCAGCTATAATTCTGTTACTATGGAAGTGGAGAATGGATCTTGACAGATGTCCAGCAATTTCTGCCATGATGATATTTTGTTTCGTATATAGATTTAGGCCATGTGTGTTCTAGTTACAGATTTAATGCTTTGTTGCTTTTAATTAAATGTTGTCTGACGGTAAAGCGGAGAGCCGCAGTTACAAGGGATCCAGGGACTGTCATTTTGTTTTCTGCCTTGTGCTGTATGGTCAATTTTCTGAATACCACCCCTCCTCCCCGACATCTTGTGGTAATTTAAAATTACTTGTATTTCAAATAGTAAACTTAAAAAAAAACTGTATTTCTTGATTTATTAACTTTAAAAAATGAAGTGAATAATACTCCTTGCTGTGGAAAACAAAGAAATTAGCTCACTTATAACGCCTTCTCAGCTCCTACTGAGTTTTGTCTGCCAGCTCTCAGCTTTCTGTCCTAGCCCATTAATTACATCATTTTAAATTGCTAAGTTTTTCTTTCAAGTCACCTTTACATTCTTTTCTATAACTGTAAATCGCATTGTTGTTACTATTAATATTTTAATGGATTAATCATTTATGAGTAGTTCTTATGTATTTATTGTGTTTTCTCTATTACTGCACTATTCACATTGATTCTCTTGGCTGACTGGGTTTAGTCAAGTATTATTTTCAAGAAAGATTCACGGTATTATGATTCCTGAGTTACTGTGTATTGAAGAATTCTTTGCCTTTACAACTGGCTGGGAAAAAAGTCTTAGGTCACACTGATTGTGTGACATTGAACTGGCGTGGAGAAGTTGAACCCTAGAAGATGATGGGTTTTGTGGGCTTAACTTCTCCAAGATGATTCAGTGTTGCTCATTTTGTATCAAATTTTTCTGGAACATGATGTGTTCTCTTTACCTGTAGATTTAGTTCTTCCTTATTTAGGGAAAACTTTATATCTTTGATTTTTTTTCCTTCTGTGTCAACGCAGCCTTCTGTACCAATTATGTTGGACCAACATTGTCCACTCCCATCTCTATCCTTTTCCATCAGCATTTACTCTGATTATCTCTCTTATGAAACTACCACTGTATCAGAGACCTTCCATAACCACAGGAAAACTGATGTTTGTCACTCTTCCCCTCCCCCCTCCTGTCTCATTTTTCTTCATAGCATTTATTACCATGTGTCACCCGTGTTCCCAACACCAACTAGAACATAAGCTCCGTGAGAGGAAATTTATCTTTTTTCCCCATTACCAAGCCAGAACAGTGTCCAGCACATAGCTGATGCTCAGTATTTGACTGAATTATCTCAAGCTTTCCCTGTCAGAAAGTCAGTTTTCAGCTATGTATTTTTCGTTCTTTGCTGTTTCTAATTTATGAAACTTGTTGCCTCAACTCTATTTTTCTTTCTCATTGTCTTATTTTGTCTTTGCTTTCTTCTGTCATCAATTCCTTTTCTCTTTAATTTATTTTAGAGTGTAGGGCATTTGTTGTGGAGGATGTATACTCAGAATGAATTCTAGGTCTATTCCTTTTTTCCTATCGTATTTTTACACAGTTTACAGGCAGCTTCTTTCCATCTTTCTCATGATCAGCAAAGCAAATTTGTGGGTACCCAGATACGGTGTGGGTGGTCTTCTGAACCTCTTCCCAACCTGAACTCTTTTGTTCTCTCCTAGGTGCTTCCAGCAGAGCCCCTCCTTCTCGGGCAATAACACACGCCAACGTTTACCCTGTTAGGGGGAACGGTCTCACACTGTAAGCCACTGTCCTGGGAAACAGGAGGCCCTTGATTGGGCAGAATGAACTCAGGCCTCACAGCGTTAAAACAAAACTTCAGAAAAAAAAGGTAGTCACCGAATCCAATCACCACTGCCCATAAGCCCCCTCTCGGGCAATAGGACACAAGTCTGCAGTACCTGTTATCAGACTATTGTTGTAGATAATTGGTTCTAGGGGATTGTGGTCACCCTTGCTCCTCGTCTACCTCCCTCCCAGATGAAAAATCAAACGGCTACTCCCAATAGTGATTTCCTCCCTTGGGGAGCACGACCGTGGCAGTGCCCAGTTAAGGTGCCCAGTGAAGAGGGCAACAGGGGGCTGAAATCCATTTTACACTTGGCTCTCTAAGCCACATGTCCTGGTATGGGGTTGTATCTGTTCAGCGAAAGGACCTTTTTCTTGGCACAAAGGTGCCTAACCCTGTGCCCACAGGGCCGAGTGTGCCCAGAAAGGGTGCCTTTTTCTAACTCACACAGACGTCATGTGGGCTGGCAGCAGCCCCGCTGAAGAATAATGCCGATGGTGGTATATGTGGTGGGGGAAGGACTTCTACCCTGGAAGGACACTGTCTTTTTCCCCTAGACGCTGACTCAACACTCATCTGATTCCCTCAAAATGCATTAGGTTTTTCATAATTTATCTACTGACCTTGTCCTCACCCTGTATAGCTTCCGGGAGGCCAGAGTATAGGAGCCAAATACAAATCCCAGTGAGTCTTTTGTCTTCCTGCTGCTTTATGGAGTTTACGGTAGGAGGCTGTACTGCTGCTTCTGTTTGAATGCTGCTGGTTTTGTTTTGCTGATCCTTCCTCCCTCATTTTTCATTCATGTTTCTAGTTTCTGAAATAGAGTAGTTTTGTGATCTGGCTGCATACTACCATGCTACTTAAAGCCTCTCCTTGATTTAAACGTGGTCTCTCTGTGCTGCTGTAAGTGTGCGGTCATACTGTATCGACTTCTCTGATTTTATATGCCATCTATTTAATATGCATGCCCAAGACGGGCTACAACCACGTCTGAACCTACTCTTTAGAGTTCTGGCGAAAAGCTAAATTTATTCAGGTGTCCTATAAATGTTATTTGGTGTCCATAAGGCACCGCAAGTTTATCACATATTGAAGATGACATCAAGAGGATCCCACACTCTGATTTTTTTAAATTGAAATATGACTGTTTCAGACTTAAATAAAATGGAAGGAAATCTGGAAAACACCATGTTTCCTAAAATGATAGCTCTGGAAATGTAGTTGAATTTGATATTCAGTCAGGAGTTTCCAACAGACGTTGCTTGTACAATAAACTTACACAGTGAATCTGCCATTGTGATAGAAGAAGCTTTAAATCAGACTTAAACCTTGTCATGCCTGGATGAATGTGCTAATATTTTCAGTCAGTCTCTAGTACAGCTGTTAAAACATTTTGGCTCTGTAGGCCAAATGGGACTTCTAAAATTCATATGAGTTCTGTGTTCTAATTCTTACTATGTTTTGCTTTTTTAGCCAGAAAACAGACATTGGCTTCTGTGCAGGTGTACATCAAGGTTTGCTGATCCCAACGTATCTTTCAGTACAATAAAGTTGGAATTTCATCGAAACACAAAGTTGGTACATATGCCACAGATCCTGAATGCCTTCAGCAGCATGGGAAAACCAGAATCCTGCATATGCAGCATTTAAGTAGGAAACAAAAACTCATTCGGCAAATATTTATTTGCATTTGATGTGTGATTTCCATAAAGACAGTGACAGGTTTCTGGCAACTTTGCTTAGCTTATCAGACTTTTTAAAAATTCTTAAAAATACAACACAGTTTACTTTCCTCTAGATTTCAGCAAATATTAAATAGTCCAAGGGTTTTTTTCTCTTTATTTCCAGTTTCTCCAGCTATGAAGCATCAGTCCCCAATTCTCCACAGGCTTCAAGTTTAAGTTTTTTTTATGCTTGTTTTAGAAACTAGGTTCATTACTATGTTTTCATAAACTTAATTTATCAAGTAATTCCCTCCTTGTCCTAGCCCTCTCCTTAAGATGTTCTGTAAGGTCAGATTTTACATCATTCTTCTCAATTTTGCCAAACAGCGCATAGATGGTTTCTTACACAAGATCCAGGCAGGACACCTCAAAGTTATAAGAAATGTGTCTGACTCTGCAGACTTTTCCATGTGCTCACACATCCATTTATTTGATGTCAATTTGACTTGTAACTGAAGCCGCTTGTCCTATGTTTCCTGGATCCTTTCAAAACTCTACAAATGGGCTGCATCCTTTACATAGCAAGTTTGACTTCTCAAGTTATATTCCACAATAAGACTGGTCAGAAAAATGACTCTGTTTTTGGTCCATGGCTCAAACTAATGGGCTGTACTGTAACATTCAGTCAGGATTCATAAAACGTTAATGTTTAACCTATTTTCTATTTTTATTAGTTTGCTTAAGTAAATTTGGTAGCAAAATATGTGTAATGGTAGATACCATAGGTTCTCTTCCACTGTGTCTCCAGATCAGTTAAGCTGAAAATATTCAGGAGTAATAGACTTAATATTGTGGACAGGAGAATAAAAAATGTGTCCAGATATATTCATTAATTCAGAAATAAAATTTAATGATTTTCAACTTTGTTTTTACTAGTACAAACTAGGTTAACAGTCCATACTTCTGAACAATCTTACACACGCCATGTTTTTAACAGGAGCTCAAAGAAAATGTCTGATCAGTTGTAGATGACATTGTATTTTAGCCCAACCCCTAAAGTCAGCACAAGTACAAAACCACAGTCATGTTTACAAGGTAAAAATTGTACAACAGCTCTGTATACTAAAATATTATCAACAATGCAGTTTCTGAGAATCAAAACATTAGCTGGCAGATTTGCTTTTATGATTTTAATATTTTTTTTCTAGTATGACAATGCCACTAAGTTAAGTTCACCCTTCTTTCACTGTCTTTTCGTTTTCTGTATGCATTTCTAGCTGGCAAATTCATTTTAATGGCTGAAAGTTGGTAATTTAGTCCAAAGAGCAAAGATTCATTTCGATGAGTTATTTGATCATAAAACATGCAGTGGCGAACTTTCAATTCATTAACTATTTCTATCATTCAGTAAAGATTATTATTGTAGTTGGCATAATAATCATGGGAACTTTTTTCCACTTAGTTAAAGCATTTCTTACCATTAGATTGACTATGGTGTCCTAGAGGTCTAGTAACTGCCAAGGGTATGGCAACCACCTCACCAACAAACCAGTCCATACATTAATGGCAGCCTGAACTAAGCTTCAACACAAAACTTAACACACTTCTAGAAAACGTGTCTCAACAGAGCCTCTTACACCTTCCTCACTAGCTAACCAGACATGGGTCATCATTGCTTGGTTTGACTTCTCCTTCCAGCAGCAAATTCATCACAACCTTTGTCAAATAGCTGCATGTTCCTCTTTTTCCCAGTGGGGGAGTGTTGTAAAAGGAAGTCATGTCATCCTACAAAGGAAAACAGTAAGCAAGTCATTTGATTTTTGTTTGTAAAGAGTTGACAGGTAAAATCACTGTCAGCCTAGGGGGAAAAATAAATTCACAGAAAGATTTCCTCGTGGAAAACAGAACCTTCTTGAGGTTTTCTTTCATTTTCCTAAGGCATCTTCTCAGCATATAAAACAAAGACAGACATTTTTAGTATTCTCCTCTTTGCTGATAATTTTTATTTACTTAGGGAACCTTTTTACAGATGAACATAAAATATTAAACAGAGAGCCTGGAAGGGACTATATTAGGTAGTACACACAGCACGAATGTAGCCTGTTACGCATTCCCATCCTCCCCAGAATTTAATTTTATAGCCTTCTGGAATCTATGGCTCCTCTCTGGTAAAACACATTTTAACTGCTAACTGTATAAAGGAAATTTATGTCTTCCCAGTTTTCTTTTTAGTCAGAGCTTCACAGCTGAACTGACTAGTAATTAACTAAAAAGTACCACTAATTTCTCGAATAAGTCAGACTTCTCCCTGCCCCTCAAGTACTCCATTTTGCACTCTACAAATCTGTTTTGTAAGTTAAATGATAAGAGATTAGGGATATTTTGAAGAGTTGAGACAATGAAAAATTCTACAAGAAGCTCTTTTCTCTACTTACTTGTTTTTCAACTTCCTTTAGTCGACTCTCGTCTTTTTGAAATTCATGAAAGGCTTCTTTCACCAGTTTGTCTAGATCTACTTTGTCCTGAAATTCTAGCTCAGGATTTCTTTCCAGTACAATGGATACAACCATTAGTAACTAGAAGAGACAGATGTTGAAAGCCAATTACATGAACCATAAAAGCAACACAGTCTGGACATGTTTTCGTTCTTTACTCAGATTGATGGAGGACCCTGGAATTCCACAGTGTGTTCTGTACAATGACTGACTAGGATCGTTGCGAATGGAATCTTTCTAATCTTGCACATTAGTAGCGTTAAGTTCTGTTTGGAAGCCGCACATTTTTTTCATTGTGTATATCTTTGTAGCTGTACAGAAATGTTTTTAGGCCACTTAAATGAAATAAGAAGAATGATTTTCCCAACCCTGTCTACAGTACATACTGCTCTCTTGGCCCAAAGTGTCTGAACTTTCTGGCTTTTGGGCATTAGTCCTTGTTGGCAAGACACCAAAACCGGTGTCCAGTGGAGCAGAGGCTGCCCGAGAAGAGGTGGTAAGCAACAAAGCCAAAGAAGGCAGGTGAGTTCAGTGGAGACCCTGGATCTAGGCTCACGATCGAATGACTTGGAGCTCAGGACCCCAAAATGAGTATAATTCTGTGATATCATAGTGTTTCTCAGGGGATGGTTATGTTTTAAAAAATACACCTAGCTCTGACCACTTTATGGTCTGAGTACTACTTGGTCTGCATATCTTAGCTTAATGCATCATCCTATTGTTTGGCCATCTCATATATTCACCCTAAGTAGTAACCTCCACTTTAGATGACCAACTGTTAGACACAAAGATTGTGTCTGAGTATACAATGCTTGGTAAAGACTCTCCAATGTGATTATGGCTCCTTCTTTGTACGTGGAACAGGAAAAAAGACTTCATCATTCCCAGTTTGGGAGTTTTCCTGACTGTACTTTCTCCAAATGCTTCCAAAACAGAACCTGAAAGATCCAAAGGAAACACTTCCAGAAAAAATCCAGGTGTCACAATGTGGGAGATCTTCGAGAGGGCTTTAGCCAGGAGAATATGAAGTTCTGCTCTAGTTCTAAAGAAAAATTTCTTCTGCAAATGATCTTCATTTATCAACAAGAAGGACCTCCATGTCCATGGTAGGTCCCAGATGCTGGGCATTAGACAATGAATGGCTAACATCACAAGAAAGGCGTTCACCCTTCCGATAACCCCATCTCTTCCTGACCCCAGGCTGCCTCATCCCCACATGTTATGAAACTGATTGGCCGATACTATCTCTAAATTCTGGCACATCTGAGGTAAGACTGAATCTCACTCAACTCTGACTGGATTTCAGGTGCCAGATCCAGCACTTACTGAGAGCTTCTGCCTCAGTCAGACATATTACCCACCCACAAGAAACACAGTCTGATGGAGACATTCCCAGAGAAAGAGACAAAGTGAAGATGTGCTATATGTTAAATCCATTCATTATGGGAATTCTCTCCATATTTGGTATAATGTTTTAAAATGGCAAAAGAGCACGTGTACACATCATGCACCTGTGTGTGTGTATATTTTAGCATTTAACTTTATATAAAATGATATAGCACAAAATTACATGTCTTCTCTGTTCACAGAGAGATGTTTGGAAAGATGTCCCTCAAAATATCGACACTGATGATCTATTGCTAGTGGGTGTGGAGAAATTTTTTTTTGCTTTCTTTTCTATAATTTTCTGAACTATTAAAACTTTCTATAATAGTCGTGCACTATTTCTGTAAACAGAAAAAAAAATAAAACAAAACCCTGAAATTAAAGCAAATAGGAAAAGGCCACTACCTCTGTTTTTAGTGGTGTTAATGCACTTGTTGTTGAGGGGTGAGCGTGTGACTGAAAAAGCTGGGCAGTCTTTCCACACTGAAGGGTTTAAGATGTTTGAATTGCTCATGTACCTTGACTTGGGTCAAGGATGGCCATATTGTCTAAGAGGCAACTAGAGGAGATCCGGGTTAGGTAAGGAGTGGAATTCCTGGTCTCTCTTGAGCAGTTTCCTTTATGTTAGTTTTCAGGGAGCAGATAGAAAGCACTTCTCCAGCAATCTGCATTTCTAAATACAAACCTCCACAACAATCTGTCTGTACTTTGGCTGGTCGATATTTCCCAACATGTCTTCAACAAGGAGAGAGAAATTCATCTCATACATGGTCATATCTGACAGGGTTGGTTGCTGAAAAAAATAACTCAATATTAACATGCTGCATTGTTATGCTATGGTTCCCACTTAATAGAGGAATTTCATTTTCTAATCAATAACCTTTTTCAGGTTCTATAAAACCTTAGGGAGCACTTTCTGCTATATGACTGGATTTTATATATGTCAAACTACTGAAGCCAACCAGCTGACTATTGTGATAAATTAAACCCCCTGTTTTCAGTAGTTATCTTCACTATACAAATGTTAAGGGAAAGGGACTAGATTGGAAATCCACTTCAACACACAAAAGGAACAGCGAGAAATTGAGACAACAAACAGAATACATACTGCTTTCAGAATTAACACAAGAAGCTACGCTTGCTGTCAGACGTTAGCATGTAAGTCACTTGATATTGAGTTTACATCATTTCTGTGGCAGGTCCTTTCTGAGCTGGCAGCATAAAAATGCATACAAATAAGCAAAAACAACGTTGCATGTAGAAATGGCAAGAAAATACAGAAAAAGAAGCAAAACTGAAAGAACTTATTCTACCCTTTCTATTTCATTTAAAATAAGAATATTGTATAGTCTTCCATTCACTTTTCACAAACCAAATGAAAGCAGCAAATAAACTCAAATCCAAATGTAAACCCAAATCTGGGCATGGTGGCTAACCGTCAAAGGATTGAAGAGAAGACTCTAAATGTTAGGTCTGTATGATGGAAAGCAGATGGAGTCACCAGACTTATTACCAGAGATGCAGAGATGATGAGTCATATTTATTTGCTTCCACCTCAATGATGATTTACAGTGAACTTAATCGCAGCCTCAGAACAATGTGTATCTACTTACTATTCCAAATGGGACCCAGCAGGAATGTCCCCTTGAAATCAAATGACAGCATATGTGTTCAACCTGGTATAGTAATGCGTCAGCTCTATAATTCGATATGGTCCATCTATTGTATTCTATGTTCAATACAATCTAACATTTTATTAATGTTTACGGGTAGTACCTAGTTGGGGGACAGTGAAGTCCAGGGGCTAAACACAGTAATTACAATTCTTTAGATGTCTAGCAATGGGATTAGTAGGGCTACAGAAGGAAAGAAAAACCCTGTCATGGTTTCATACCAATTTCCTTTTAACAGATCTCATTTGAAAAGTCAACCTGGCTACTGTGCAACTATGATAAACCTAGAAAAGAGACATCAAGCTTGCTCTACTTCCCACTCTCTGGAAGACCTCACGGCAGGCAGTATAGCAGAGAAATTAAGACAAAAGGCTTAGAAGTCAAATTACCAGGGATGGGGAGGGGACAGGAGTCACACTCAGGGTCAACTACTTCCTAAGCTAATCAGTTAGCTGTGCCTCAGTTTCCTCATCTATCAAGTGGGAATAATAAAGTACGTACCTCAAATGAGCATTGTGAGGACTACAGGAGCACTTAGACAAGTGCCTGGCACATAAAAATACTTAACATGCATCTGTTGTTATTTTTGTTAGCAAAGAGGATACAAAATGTAAGTGGCCTGGGCAGTCAGACAATTAAATGAAAATCTGGTAGCTATTAGCAGGGCCTGGGAAAGCAGCTAACAAAAGGTTGCCATAGTCCGCTGTATGCAGACAGGAGGCCTAGCAGAAGCAGAGCAGGAATAATGGAGGCCTGTTCTCCGCTCACAGGAGACAGTGCTGCCCCATATGATGGTCACAGAGCATCTGGGAGAGGGACGGAGCTCTTATACTGACAACCAAATACAACCACTCGACAGTCTGTGAATAGTATAAAGAATACTTTTAACAGTTCTTATTCATTTTTAAAAATAAGTAATAGATTCACATAGTTCAAACCTGAATGGTTAAAAAAGGTTTTCAGTGAAAAGCCCACTCTGTGCCCTCAAACCACAATTCCCTTCCCCAAGGCAAAGAAAAGAATGCTACCAGTGTCTTGTGGTTCCTTCCAGAAATACTGTGTACATATAAACACAATGAGTGTGGGCATGTATGTTTAAGAATACTATATTTGAATAAGGACCTTCATCAAAAATAATTTGGTTGACGTTTCAACAATTAAAACAAATACGGTACTCCGTTTCCAAAAGGCCTAGTTATTCTTGTTTGTGTATAAGCAGAATGAGTTAGATGTCAGTATTAAGTAAAATAACCAAACCAAAGAAGCAGGCCAGTTTATATAACTTGGGAAACCATCTTAAGGAGGGGGCACTAATTCATTTGGATCAAAGCTAAGTTATATCTTGAGTAAATTAAAGTGATTATCTATGATCTAAAAAGTTATTACAATTTTCACATCCACCGAAATTCACAGTCATTTCCTTACCCACAGCATTACTAAGTCACCTGGCTTCTTGGGTCTGATTTGGTTCTGTCTTTTGAATGTATGTTTTATTGTTTGTGAGGTTCCCCAGCACTGGCCCACTATCACTTGGAATACCAGCATTCATATTAATGCCAACATAAGAAAGCCTAACTTCACTAATAAATAAACAAAAGAAGGACAGCTGCTTGGCAAAAGGTTTGGCCATATGGTTCCTTTAGACACAGAGCTTCCCTGAAACATTTGAAATATAATAATACAAGAAATTTTTGATTAAATACAACTTTTAAGCAAAATATCCATTTGGTAAAGCAAGGCTTTTGTATAGAGAGGCACTAAAATTAAAAAATTAAAGTAACTCAGATTGGGGGAAAAAATTTCCAATCCAGTTGATTAGGTATCTTATTTTCTAGTAGTTCCTCCCGTCAGGGATCTGGATGCCCTTCCTTTAAATACTCTTAGAAAATGGAATAAGCAGAAAGGTTGTTGGCAATGCAGAGGGGGGAAGAATTCCCTATTCCCTTAGGTCC
Organism: Ursus americanus; assembly: GCF_024610735.1. Taxonomy (NCBI): domain Eukaryota; kingdom Metazoa; phylum Chordata; class Mammalia; order Carnivora; family Ursidae; genus Ursus; species Ursus americanus. The sequence continues at coordinate 6,361,115 of NC_142147.1, read as the reverse complement.
CCTTAAATGACATAAACACAGTGGGGCTGTACCTGTGGCAAATGCTTCCCAGCTACAATGATGCCGTTGGGTGTGCGCTCCAGGATCTGCCATACTCGGTCATAGAAGCCAGCAGGAGTTCTATTCAAAGACCCGTCAATCTGACGCCTGTTCAGCCAACACCTGTAGACCAAAAGAAAATGCCTCAGAGTTGAAAAGCAAGGTTGTCCTCATAGAGGGCAGGGCTTTCAATATAGAGTAATTGTTCCAATAAGGTGAGCAATAAAAGCCAAAATCCATCACTGATGCGTATCTACCATGTGTTACAGAGGTTACTAAATATTTCATAGTGAAAACAGAGCTTGCAGGAATGGAGAAAATCCCCAAGATTTTAAAAAATTTAATAGGCAAATGATATTCTCTAGTAAGTTATAAGGTTGCCTACTATGTGATCAAATGACTTCCTAATATGCAAAGAAGCTCCATTTAAAAACACAGAAGCAGCCAATTTTGAAATAACTTCATGTGGTCCTTACATACAATAAAACGTGACCTTCATGAAAGCATGGATATTGTGTGGCTCGATCACTCCTATACACTCTCCCGGCAAGATGCTTAATAAACATTTGGTAAGTAATGAAGGCCCCAAAAATATTATGTACCTAGTGAAATTATCTTGTTTTAAATTTTATACTTTAAACCTTAGATTTATTTTTCTATTTAAATATGGCCAAAGTACCAGTGCTAAAAAATCAGCTACATGATTTTACATGTTGTAATAATCATACCATAGGGATAAGTCGAAATTCTAGATCTCTCATTTCCATGGATTAAGTATTACATCTTTAAGATATAATACTTACTCCTTCACACACTGCTAAAGATGCAGAATTTGCACAATTTGGAAAGAATACACAAATGACGTAGTAGTATATTCTTCCAAAAGCTGCAGATAGGAACTAATATACATTTTTTATACTTGGTATTAAAACAAGCACTGAATGAAATGTGCCATCAACCACAAGGTAAGCATGTGACCAACAACATTTCTAGGTAGGAAAATAGTATGCAGGAGACAGTATAATGAAAAAGACATTTTTGTTCTGATAAAAGAGGACCAATGAAGTTTTAAAACTGCATAAATGAGTGAGGTATCCTTTTTGGATGCAGGGTTTTTTTTGGTAGACCTAGTCTTATGTGGCTCGGTTCAGTGCTATGCCAAAGAGAAGCAGCCCAAAGGGGTTTCTTGGTGATGCTTTTACTTTGGATAACGAAGGTGCCAAACTGAATACCCAGTACTCTGCATTTGATTTTTTTCCTATTCCCTTTGTTTGACAACAGAAAAAAAAAGATGTTTTTAGAGTTCTATAAAGTCATGGTTAGTATTATAAGAAGGAGAAGTTTGCTTAGAAGAACAAAGAAAATAGAAATGCGTGAATATTCACAGTAGAGATGAATTATTTTTGAGGACCTCTCTATTTTTTGGCTTTTTATTTTGAAAAATTCTAGATTTAGAAGTCAAAAAAGTAATTCACAAAGTTCCTGTGTACTCAGCTTCTCCTACTTCTGTTATCTAACATAATAACACTCGAAACCAGGAAATGAATGCTGACGCAATACTATTAGATACGGACCTTATTCAAATTATGCCATTTTACCACTAATGTCCTTGTTTTGGTTGTGGGTCCAATCCAGAACCCCGCACTGCATCAGGTTTCCAAGTCTCCGTAGGTAGGCTCTTCTAATCTAGGACAGTTCCTCAATGTTCTTTCATCTCTCATGAATTTAACATTTTAGAAATGTCAGTTATTTTGTAGAATGCACCTCGATTTGGGTTTATCTGATGTTTTCTCATGACTAGACTCATATTATGCACTTTTGGCAAGAACACCCAAAAGCGATTGTGCCTTTTTGGTATATCGTATTAGGGAGTACATGGTACGGGTGTGTCTTATCCCTGGGATTCTAACTTTGATCATTTGATTAAGGTAGAGTCTACTGGGTTCCTTCATTATAAAGTTACTATTTTTCCTTTTGCAATTAAAAAGTATCTTGAGTGGAAATACTTTTAAATTATGCAAATTTTTCATTTCTCATCATACTTCCACCCACTAAATTTAGCATCCATGATGGTTCTTGCCGGCAACAATTATTACTATTGTATTTGTCTAATGGTGATTTTCTCTTTCCATCATTCCACCTACATTTATTAATTGGAATTAATAGTGTCTGTTTCCCTACAGATTCAGCAAATGTTTGTCATACTGTCTAACTTTTGCCAGTCTGTCTGATAGATGAGAAATGGTATCCCAACATGTTTTAATTTACATTTCTCTAACTATGAGTTAAACATCTTTTTGAATATCTAAGGTCCATTTTTTCATGTTTTAAATGAATTGATTCATCATATTTTCCCCCATTTTTCTCTTGGGTTTTTGGTTCTTTGTCCCTGAGTTTTTAAGAATTCTTGGATATTAGCCCTTTGTAGCCTATGTTTTGTTCCAGTTTCTCAGCTGTCTTCTGAGACTGTCTATTTTCTGCCATGCAAAATGATGTTTTAAATTTTTATATAGTCTTATTAATCTTTTAATACCTCTAGAGTTGAGCCCTAGTTAGAAAGCCTTTCTCATACTGAGGTTAAAGTGGTATGTCTTCTTTTAGCTCTGGTGTGGTTTCATTTTTTACATTTAGAGAGCAAATCTATATGGAGTTTATTCTTGTGTACAGTATAAAGTATGGATTTGACTTTATCTTTTCCTAAATGGCTATCCAGTTGTCCCATCACTATTTATTTAAAAAATAATGTCCATCCTTGACCCAGTGATATGAGATGTCACCTCTATCACACATTAAATTTCCACATGTGCCTAAGGTCCATTTCTGGACTTTACATTCTGTGCAGCTGGAATTTATGTGTTCATGTGCCAGCATCCCAGTTTTTATCATAGAGGCTCTACAGTACATTACACTGTCTGTTAGGGCAAGTCCGTCTTTTATGTTGTTCTGGTTATTCTTGCATCTTTGCTTCTCTATATGAAGTTTAGTATTAACTTGTCTACCTCCATAAACAGCTTGTTGGAATTTTTTTGGAATTGCCTTACATTTATAACTGTTATCTTTATAATGTTGAGTGTTCCTCTTTAAGAACAAACATGTCTTCCCATTTGCTCAGATCTACTTCTGTAGAAGACTTCTTTTCTAGGTATATAACTATACCAGCTTAGAAAATATCAGGCACACAAATAGTGCTAATAAATGCTTGCCTAAATAATTATATTAAAACTCTTTCTGTAATACAATATTCTTCAATTCGATGCATTCCACAAGTATTTGTTTTGCTCTTTTTCTAAGCTTAGCACAAGTTAAGTCTATGAAATGGTTTAGCCCTGAGTAAGTTTATAGTCTACTCAGGGAGACAAGAGTCACAGGAACTTACTCAAATAATGTTACCAAACTCATACCTTTATGCCAAAATGTTGGTAGGAGATGGTAAATGCTACAAAGATTCAGAAAGGGAACTGACCAATGAGGTATAAAGCTTTACATTCTGTACAAAATAATAAAAATTAAGAAACACTGATAAACTATACCTGAAAACAGTATAAAATTAAAATCAACACAAAATCACAAGTGAAGACAGACATTTTGATTGGTATCTTCGTGTACACTGTCTATTGTAGGGAGACCTCTGATACCCTGCTGCATTGTATTTCTTATTACTAGCTTATTAATTTCATTTATATGTCAAAGTATGATTGTTACTATAAATCCAGAGTGTTCTTAGGTAACAATGGGTGCTCATTACCCTCCATTCTGTTGAGGCTGGAGAATATCCAACAGAAGCTGTTTGACTTCACTAGGTGACAGCTGATACAAGTCTCTGGCCGGCTTGTCTCCGCCACGGATCTGTAATTCATACTCCATAGCATGGATGATCCACCTGGAACAAAACAGGAGAAGCACGGATCAATAACTCTTGAAATAAAATCACCCTGAGCTTCTCGCAGCAATGCCCTTAACAGCACTGACCCATTGAAAGGGGAATGAAGAAAAAGCCATTTGAATTTTCTGAACCGTTGATATAATTACTTCCATCAAGATAATATGACATGATCAGATTCTTAAAAAAGAGGCCTGCTCTTGCACATGCAGTTAGGCAGTAAACACGAAAACAGGTAAGGACTTAGGTTCTTCCTAAATGAGATTCTACCACTTTGGTACGAAAGTATACTGCATACAATAGCTGCTACACTATTATTTTCATAATCCTAGATATATGCAAAAACCAAGTAGGATAAAAACAATTCCTTGGAATTGGAAACGGACTGACATATGCTATTACATAAATGTTCCTTTCCCAGACGGACAAGCACTTACACCTATTTCCTCTACTTTGCAGTCATTCCTCTGTGACTGGAGGGGACAGAGAAGTATCGGCCTTGGAGATACAAGGACACAGTTAGTTATAACTCAATCATATGAGAATATTAGAGAATGTACTTGAACCAATAGATTCAGAAGAATTTCTTTTACAGATATTTAAATGCTGTTCATGTACCTATTCTTAAAGAATCTATTTTTTTAATAGATAAATGCTGTTCATAAAATAATTACTTTTATTGCAGAAGAAGCTTTAATGTAATTACTTAGGCAACTGGAGTACTACTTGTGTGCCTTGTGTTTTCCAAGGTAAAATAATTAATTATTTTATATGTAAATTATTTCACTTCTTAATTTAACAAGTTTTTAGTAAGTATTCTTACACTTTCATCACATTTCTTTCATTTACTGTATTCTGAAGAAAGAAGTCAGATAAACTAGTTATGCAAACCAAAGAAAACCATGGAAATAATACTGTGCCTTAGGGGACCAGAACTCTACACACCATTAGGAAGAGCTAGAGAATTAGTTTTACACAGCAGATTCCCAAGCTTTATCCTTAAATCCTTCGGTGAACACTGAATAACAAACAGAGACAGTGCAGCTCAGCAACTAGAAAGAGTGTGCCCTCATTCACCCATGCAACTTTGTCTCCGAAGGGAAGCTGTGTAGCCAACCCACCGGGAGAAACATCTAGTTACAGCAGTGAAGATTTGAAGTGCCTAAGTTACTGCACTCAAAGATGTCATTATCTTTGTCCTGATACACTTGGAAAGACAACCCACAAGGCTATTGCAGGGACAGAGGATGAAAAAGTTGGGTGGAAATAATCAAAAGATTAAAGTCCTTCTTTCTGCCAAGGCTATTTTGCAAAACAACACCGATGCACCCTCACGGGATACGCTTAATGTCTCTCAGAGGAAAAGAATAAGAAAAGCGTGAAGCCTTCCCAGTTGAGCCCAGGTGACACGAGCCTGGCATATGCCCCTGCCTGCTGCGCCAGCCCACAGGCCACAAGGCAAATGTCCCTGTTCTATGACTGCTCCAATCTCACTGCCATCTGCTGAGGCAACTCTCAGTTGTTTTTTTCTATCCTCTCCCGTATTCTTTGTTGTCATTTCTGGAAGTTAGGAATTCAACTAGTCTACCAGTTAATTGCACTGAGATAGATGCATGAGATATACAAGGACAGAACATAAAAATTTAAAATATATATATATTAATATTACTACTATTACTGTTGATAGTATATAATAAATATTTAATAGTTGCTCACTGGTAAGAACAATAAAGATGACAAAGCATTTGCAAACAACAAAATAAACAAAACAACGGAATATGTGACTGAGTTAAGATTTACCATTTTTATTTCTCCAATCAGTTGAAAAGAAAAGCTGGATTAAAAGTATGCTATTGTCAAAGACTAGAATTTCTTTACTTCTTTATCCTCATTATTATGAACTGTATTTAGTCAAAATGTTATATCAGCCTAAAAGCCACAAGGATATAGTTATTTTGGATGCTTTGATGTTAAAGTTGCTTATGAAATTAGCTGTTAAAATAACATTTCAGTTATAATAAACTGCTCCATGGACCTCTCTTTAAATAGAAAACGATGCTTTTAATTTTACAGGTTATAATTGTCCTCTATTATTTTCTTTAACATTTAACATTTACATTTGAGGCAACTTAGTATAAAAGAAAGAACACCAAATTAAAAATCTAAAGACCTGCCTTTTGGTCTCAACAAGTCAATGGCATGAAAAGAAAAGTAGGGGTTGGGGGTCCTATTCTGGGTTAAAAGTGATTGAAGAGACATAATAACAAATGGCACGTGTGGGCCTTGTTTGGGATCCTAACTTTTCTTTGAAGTTATTTTGGGGACAACCACAGAAATCTAAATAAGAACTGGGTATTAGGTGATATTAAGGAATGACTGCTAATTTTGTTGGGTGTGATAATGGTATTGTGATTACTGAGAAAATGTCATTTTTAAGACATATATACTTATTAAAATATTGAGAAGTAAAAGCAAAAATGTCTGGAATTTGCTTTATAATCTAAAACCAAAAAAAAAAAAAGATGAAGCAAATATGGCAAATGTAAATCGCTAATGATTGCCTATACCCGTTTAAATAATGGGCACATGGGTGTTTACCAAATTATTCTATTATTAAACATTTAAATTTTTTTAATGATGAAAAGCAAAAACAACAAAGATAGGCTTAAATATCAATTCTGTCACTTACCAACTGTGTCCCACTGGCAAATTATTTTTCAAATGGGAAATTACTCTTACTTGTCCAGCTCATTTTATGGAATTATTTTGAGGAACAAATAAGACAGTGTAGGTTAAAAAGCTTTTGAAATTATGGAGTCATAAAAAATGTTAGGAAACTCCTTTTATTTGACCTCTGAGACTCAGGTTGGAGAAAGGTAATACATTGTTTACACTGAAGTCTTGGAGTTACTTAAGCAAGGGCCATATCCACTTAACTTCAGGAGGTGTCCCTTCTAAAATAAGTAACTTTAAAATTTTAAAAACACTAACTTTCTAAAGTCCTCCAAAATTTGAGTTATTAAAACTGAACATTATTTATCACATTTACCTTTTAAAATCTTTAGTAGTATAAACAAAGATAGTTGGAGATCTAAAATTTCCCCTCAGGTTTTTTTCTTCTGTTCACAAAATCTCAGCAGTTCTGTGAGCCAAATTATAGAAAACATTGTCCTCAACAGTCACCAAAGAAAGAAGGTGACTGTTTTTCATTCATTCTAGCACAAATGAATATAACTTATCTGCCAAATTATTTTTTTAATAATTTTTTATTATGTTATGTTAGTCACCATACAGTACATCCTTAGTTTTTGATTATTAAAATACACTTATTCATTCAAAATTACTGGCCAAACTAATCTTTTTAGCTCAGAATTCTTCAAAGGACTAAAAAAACAGCAAAAGTCTTAGACATAAACTACTATACAGCAGTCAGAGACAGAGAATGTAAATTACCAAGTGAGACACACAGCTAAAAAATTCAAAGACGTTTAATCCATTTTTAGAACGTCTAATACAAAAGGGCATTAATTCCTTTGCATGAGAATATCTCACTTCTTACCCTCATTCCCGCTGACGAAGTCATCAAATCTGATTTGACAATTCCAATGTAAAAGCAGTTAATGCAAAATGGGGAAAGAAAAAGCAAGCAAGCAAATGTGGAAGGTCAAAAGAATGAAGGTTATCCTTGGACCACATCCGTATAGATTCAGTCTGTCTAAAGAACCAGGGACATGCTCTACTTGCCAATAAGCAAATGAGAAAGTGCCAGATACACATGGCTGACCAGATCAACCTTCATGTGCATCAAGGTTTGACTTGAGGACAATGAATTCCTCAGCACTGCTGGAAAAGTATGAAAAGGTGGACTAGTATTGCTATATAGACCTAGGGATAACCTTATCCTTCTAAACACTCTATTGTTGTGAGGTTAGTAAGCATATTGTATACATACTGGTATTTTTCTTTCCAACATGCCGCAATCAAGGAGTGAAATATACAATAAAGTACATGGAAATCTGACATCATTGGTAAACCAGGACAGCTGACATTTTCTGAAAACATGCCTCTGATTCATAGCAAGAAACAACTTTAAAAATAATCATTTTGAGCCAATTTGAAGATACTAAGAAGTGCTTGCCAAGTTTGCTGTTAAACAAGTGAATGTATAACTCTCTGCAAGCATTTACTAAGCCATAGAAGAAGAGATGGGAAAATTGTGCAGGAAGGGACTTTTTTGCTTGATTCATATTAATACCAAGAGGGTGACAATTTGATAAGGCAAACTGAGCTTCCTGTCTGGTAACTGGAGAACAATGACTCACTCACTCTATCCCTGAAATAATCAGAATAGAGGTAGGAGAGCTCCATCATCTCAGATCCTCACCTCATAGCAAATGTCAAAAACAAAGACCTTTGAATGAGCAGCAAGCCATGCCAATGAACTCAGACCTCTAATTATCTCCTCTTGACTGCACAAGCAATGTTACAGTCTGGTACCTATGACATCGACGGCCTTCTCTAAGCATCATATGTGTGATCCCCAGACCCAGTTGTGGGCATCAGAAGACAAGACATGTCTGAAGCATAATTGCTTACAGAGGATGTCCTGGTAGTATGAAAAGCAGAGATGAAAAAGGCTTGATAACATATATCCTCAGGGGTTATCGCCCACTAAAGCCTGACTGACAGACCTAGAGCAGAAAGCAGTTGATTGGAGGTCTTTACAGTAATGGGCCTGTCAGGAACTTGATCTATTTCAACATGAAAGCTGGAGCACAAATCAATAATGAGACAGCAAATCAAATCATTATCAGACTAGAATACCATTCCCGTGAGCAGGTTAATTTTGTTCACAGGAGTGCCTGATAGCTAATGTTGAGAAACTGCACTGGCAGAATTAACCTTGGAAAAAAGAGAAAAGAAACATGGTAGCGTTGATTTAAAGCAACTGAGGCAGTGGGTGATGTAAATAAATAAATTTAAAAAACCCAAAAACCTCAAAGAGAAAGGTTAAAACAGAGAGCTAAAAGTACACATAGTGTGGAGGAATTCTGGGTAAACATACCATGACTAAAACAAATGTTCTTATTTCTTATGTCCATTCAGCCTAGTGAATTTTGGCATTTCAGGAGGAATATGGTGCTAAAAGCTAACTGAACTATCAATCTCTTTATTCATAATCAACAAGAGAAACTATAGGAAAAAGTTGGATACGAACGAGTCTGAAATGCTTTAATTAACCTTTAAGGAAGTAAAAAAGTAATGTTTCCTATAACACCTCCCCCCCTTCTTTTAAAATCATGCTGCAGTCACTATTACACACAAAGGGGTGAGTTAGAGGAGCAACAAGTTTAACAGTTTATAAGAAATTGGACATTCAAGGACCCTATAAATGAATACTTTGCTCATCAATAAACTAAAACCTTCTAGGGACTAGCAAGGTAAATTCTTGTAAAGAAACAGAGAAGTATGTTTCTGCAGCTGGCAGTAAACTAACATGCAAGGGAGCCAATCACAGGGAGCCGAGGTCTGAGTAAAATTAAGGATAAAGTGCAATAAAAATATATTAAAAAGATACAAAAATACCTTTTTCCTTTTCAGAGGAACACTATCACAAGCCCCACAGACACGATAATTCTACTTCTCTAAGTGGCCTGATATCCCAAGAATAGAAACAAGGTTCCAAAACCTTTCTGTTAATGTGGTTGAAGAGTACTACGGGCACTGGTATAAGAGGATTTTAGAGGGTTTGCCAAGTATTTCATGAGGGATGATCAAGTGATGGAGGGGTGAGACCATGTCACGTGGCAGCAGAGTATCCAAAAGGGATTTTGAGTTAAGGTTTTTGTATGAAATGCTTGGGGAACACTGCACTGGGTTCTCAAGGAGAAACAACCGTGGCAGAAAGGGATACCTCTAGGGTGAATGTATCTTATAGGAGAAGAGGGTCTTTGCAAGCCTAGGGCTCGAAGACCAGAGAAAGGGCAGGGGGAGGAAGAGGGGGGAGAGAGAGAATGTGTGTTGGATGGGAGAGGTTCCCCCTTCCTGGGATTTCTGACATGTATAAAGATATCCCTAGACGTACCTGTACTCCAAAAGCCACATGATAGAGGACCTCAAATTACTGAATGTCACGGCAATACTGTTGAAGCTTTAAAAAACATCTTCACATTCCTTACCCAGAATCTGCACAATCCAATGAGGAAGCCCAAGCAAGGATAGCTTCCTTACTTTATAGACAAAAGAGCTGGAATAGGGGCTGGGGAAACATGAACACTGAAGATATTCCCTCCAGGTTCAAATCCTGGTTTGTGGTCTTATGACCTTGGGCAAGTTACTTTGCTAAATTTTCACAGTATTTTCTACATTTCTTGCAGTGTGCAAGGAGCTAATTTAGAATCAGTTCCATTGGTTTGGTCTCATGATGAATAAAGGGCAAAACCTCATTTCTTATGTTAACCTCTAACTATTTGGGCTTCTTGATGTGCCTTGCACAGTATAGTGCTAAACAGTACTGATACCAGATTAAAGGAGCGATAAACAAAAGACGAAAACCATCTGGAGCCAACGCACATCATAGTTGCTACATGAATACTTAAATCCAAAATGGGTCATAAGCTGAAATCACGTAGAAAAGACCATAAAGGTCATAAGGTTTTAGGAAAACAGCAATGTCTGTTTCTCTGAGAAAACAGCAACAGTTTACATACGTGAAAACATACATGAAGTACTTAGGATCAAAGAACAAGAACTTTGGAATCAGGCAGATCTGGATATGAACCCCACTTTGACATACTGGTTTGACTAAGACAGGCCATCTAAGCTTTCTGAATCTCAGTTTGTTGATTTTAAAGTGGGGTATAGTGCCTACCTTAAAGTTGTTGAATCGATTAAATCAGATAATACATGTGAAGTATTTTAGCAAATTGCCTGGTATATAATAGGCATTCAATAAATAATATTTGTGATTATATTGGAAGAAGAGGAGGAAATAGTTGATCATAGTGAACTTCTGAGTGCAATAAACACGTTATTCATATGCATATCCCCTTAGATCCTCACTGGGAATGCTGTTTAGAGAGGTACCATCCTGATGTGATTAACTGTACCACCCCTTTAACAAATGAAGGGAGAAAAGTGCCATATCCTTCTACCTTCTACACGTATACGTGGATTTTCATATAAACAAGACCCCGTTTAACTTGGTAATTTCCTGAAGGACATGACTTGTACAAATGAAGGGCATTTATCAAAAGTAAAAGAGTCCTTAATCATAGGAAACAAATGGAGGGTTGCTGGAGAGAGGTGAGGGAATAGGGTAACTGGGTGATGGGCATTAAGGAGGGCACATGATGTAATGAGCCCTGGGTGTTAGATGCAACTGATGAATCACTAAACTCTACCTCTGAAACTAATAATATACTATAGGTTAATTAATTGAATTTAAATTAAAAAATAGAAAAAAACTTAAAGGAAGGAGTTTTTTAAAAAGTAAGAGTCCTTTATTTCTTTATCTAATGAGCACAGAGACATGCTATCATTTGTTTTTCCTAGATTCCCCATCACTGGCTCAAGCAAGTTATCTGAACCTGCTTATAACCTACATATTAAACAATCTGTCAATTTTTATTAAGCATCTCTTGTGAGCTAGACCCTGACACAGACAGGAAGATAAGATGTAGTCCCTACCCTTAGCAGAAGTAAATTTCTCAAATAAATTATACCTTATTAAAAAAAATCAGACTCCCAACTGAAAATGGACCAGTACTTTAGAGCTAAACCTGTGAGTCCCACGTGAGAGGGAAATACACATTAATGAGCTGGGCAAGGACATTGTTAATACTCACAATGGAAATATAATGTCACAATTAATTTCAGGATGAGTTTCAGGACAATGAATAATTAAAGTTTCATGGCAAATCTTCATTAGGAGGTTTTCTGCTATGGCAAAAATAGACAAGGCAAGAAACAACAATTGTTGGAGAGGATGTGGAGAAAGGGGATCCCTCCTACATTGTTGGTGGGAATGCAAGTTGGTACAGCCACTCTGGAAAACAGTGTGGAGGTCCCTTAAAAAGTTAAAAATTGAGCTACCCTATGATCCAGCCATTGCACTACTGGGTGTTTACCCCAAAGATACAGACGTAGTGAAGAGAAGGGCCATATGCACCCCAATGTTCATAGCAGCAATGTCCACAATAGCTAAATCGTGGAAGGAGCCGAGATGCCCTTCAACAGATGACTGGATTAAGAAGTTGTGGTCCATATATACAATGGAATATTACTCAGCTATCAGAAAGAACGAGTTCTCAACATTTGCTACAACATGGACGGCACTGGAGGAGATAATGCTAAGTGAAATAAGTCAAGCAGAGAAAGACAACTATCATATGATTTCTCTCATCTATGGAACATAAGAACTAGAATGATCAGTAGGGGAAGAAAGGGATAAAGAAAGGGGGGGTAATCAGAAGGGGGAATGAAACATGAGAGACTATGGACTATGAGAAACAAACTGAGGACTACAGAGGGGAGGGGGGTGGGGGAATGGGATAGGTCGGTGATGGGTAGTAAGGAGGGCACGTATTGCATGGTGCACTGGGTGTTATACGCAACTAATGAATCATCGAGCCTTACATCGGAAACCGGGGATGTACTGTATGGTGACTAACATAATATAATAAAAAATCATTATAAAAAAAAAAAAAGGAGGTTTTCTGCTATCGTTAAATGCTAAGTCATGTGCTTGCTGTCCTGACATTTTTATTTTGGGTGGCACGGTTTAAGGAAAAAAGAGCATATTATTTCTCATGGAAGGCATTGCACATATAAAGTAGCAGATACAAAAACAGGAAGAAAACTATTTTTAGAATAAATTAAACATATTTCATTTCCATGAAGAGAAATTTCAGGTCAGATTTGAATTCAAAAAAGAAAATTCCAATGGGTTTTTGGAAGAACATAAGTTAGCCTAAAATGCTGAATTAAGTAGTAAAGAAAAAACTACTACAGGCTGAAAAACACCGCTTTGGAAGTAAAATCCTGGGAAACCGTTAACTTTTACTCTAAGGCTTTGTTTAAACCTCTGCAAGGATACCTATCACTTAAAGAGGCTCTCCGGAATAGAACATTTATTACAAAGAATGTGCTTTGGAAGGGTTATAACCTTTGCTTCTCAGTCAGGTTCAGAGAAATGCCTGAGTCCGGGACAATAGAGTACTTTTAATACCCGGTATGGATACAGAGAATCACATTTCCTTTCATTTAGAGACAACTTACATGAAAGACCCATTTCTGTATCCTTATATATAGTCGAGAGGTTGGAGTTAAGAATATTAGACCAAACAGACTGAACAAATCAGGGTATGATTCAAAGTTCTTATAATTGATTTGGAATACCTCTAAATCTTTGAAAGGAACAATTTTAAGGGATAAAAATTAAGGTCAAGTTCTATGCTTAATCAAAAGAAAAGGGAGATAAAGATTGGGAAATTCACCTGAAATACGCTATAATTGAAATCAGGCCAACAGTTAAAAAATAATAACCTCAAATGAAAAACTTTAAATAAAACTGAAAAATATAATTTAAAAGTAGAAATCTCCTAGAGAAAATAACACACCAATTTTATGTTTATTTTTCAGATATGTCCCCATACATACATTATACATATGTATATTATTATTATTGCTCTTTTATTAAAAAATAGAATAATACATTTGCAACTTAGTTATTTTTTCACTTAGTTTATCTTGGACATTTATAAATGTCAGTATAGACAATCTTCTGTTACTTGTAATGGCTGAACAGCATTTTACTGACTGGCTATAATAATTTATTTAAACAATTTCCTACTGATGGATATCTAGGTTGTTCCCAAGGTTTCACTAATTCAAACACTGCTGAAATGAAGACTGCTATAAAACATGTCTAAATTCCTAGAATGAGAATCGTTGAAACAAGAGGTATGCAGACCCTACCAAATAAGTAAGTAGTTTTTTTATATGTAATTTTTTTAAGGAAAAACTGGGCAATTGTTTTTTATAAAGTGCTTCATACTCATGTTGCAAAATTAAAACTAAGAAATGAAAGGAAAATCAATCCAACACAAAGAAGGGAAAAAATAACAAAAAGAAAAGAAATGATACAAATATGAAATAAATATTTCTATGAAAAGATAATCTCAGATTGAACTAAAAATAAATACAGCATAGATGCTGAATATAAAAGATATATCTCTACTAAATGAAAAAAGAACATTAAAGGTAAAGAGACAGAAGACAGTATATTAAGCTAATAATGACAGAAGCAGAAAGCAGGCATGGGAATAATATCAGACAGAAAATAATTTGTTATATTTTATGCATTGTAATGGTATCATAGCTATGTTTTTAAAAAGTCCTTATCTCTTAGAGATACATACTCAAGTATTTACAGATGAGATGGTATGATGGAGTTGCTTTAAACCTGGAGGGGGTTTGGGTGGGGTGAGTAACTAGGAGGGTATAAGTGAAATAAGATTGGCTGTATGATAATATTGTTGAAGCTGAGTGAAAGTATGGGCACAGAGGCTTTATTATACTAGTCTCTAAAAGTTCGTAGATGTTTGAAATTAAAAAAATATTTTTAAGAGAATTCAAGTAGAAAATAAATGGCACAAAGGAAGATATATTGCTAAAATTATAAAGTAACATGGACAAAAAAAAACCTTTAATATATACAAAGCAAAACTGAAAAAAAATGCAAGGAGGAGACAAATCCATAATTAAAATGAGAAATTTTTAAGACTTTTTACCAAAAATTGAGGATCAAGTAGAACAGAAATAGTAAAGACATTAGTGATCCAATTATATTACCAGCAAGCTATACTCTTATTCATACTCATACATTCACATATATTTGTGCCTGACAGACTCTACATTCTTTTTAAACACTAGAGGAACACCCCCCCCCCCCAAATTGGCCATATATTAGATTACTCTATATGCCTCAGTATTGTTTGACTCTTACAGTTAGGTATATTTATGCAGGTGATAATTAAAAAAACATTAAAGAAAAGAAACATTTATACCAAAACATAGGTTTTTAAAGCATATTCTCTCATTCCATCTCACATAAAACAATGAGCCTGGTATGAAAGTGAGGCTGGAGAGGCGCAGTCATTTATCCCAGGTCACTAACGTGGGAAGTGGCAGCCAGGACTTACACTCAGCTCTGCTGAATGCCAGAGCCTGATCAACCTGCCTGACCACGCCGTCTCACAAAATTCTCGATTAAGGAGTTTCAAGATCACCAGACCCTTACTTTTAATTTCTCCTCCAATTAGAACACTTGAGATTTTAATGGTTAAAAATCAGATTCTGGTAGAAAATGGATGGTGTAGAATATTCTGAAAAGGACAAAAATTTTTACTTCAGTGTGTCTTCCTGACACCCAGTTTTACTGAAAATCATTCTACTCTTAAGGCTTATCCATTTTATTTACAGGAATTTTTACAAATATTATGCTTACTGGTATTTTTTTGTTTCATTTTTTTGTTTTTTAAACGTGATGTAGTTGCTTAAATCCCTGGAGTTCGATTTCATCAGACAACAGTGTTACTTCATTACGTCTAACACGGGAATTTAAAAAAACAGGAAGATTCTTTGGGCCACAGATATTTATTACTTCACATCACCAGATGTTGCCTCTATTACTCTGGGGAAAGATGTGCTTTCCTAGATACCCACCAGGCCTGGGGCAGGCCACGTCTGTTGAAGGACCACTTGAACAATTCTCTTTATGCAAATGCAAAGCACTTTACTCACCCAATTCGTATTTTCAGCATGCCACTGAATAACTCAGGGCTATTGGAGATGATCCAGCCAATATGGATGACCAGTTCTTGCTGAATGACCGCCTCCCTCTCATCATGGGTATTACACTTGTAATAGATGATGTTCTTAATCACTCTTGGAGACAAAGGATTAGAGATAACCTCTTCTTCGTGCCCAAAGGCACCCAGAGTTACCTATAAGTGGCAGAATTTTATTGCAAAAATTTCCTAGCTACTAAAAGATAAAAGAAAAAAATTCAAGGCTCAGGATGACTGGCAGGCTGAAATTACTCTACGCGAGCTAGGGAATTAGGTAGAATAACTGTTCCTGCTATTTATTAAAATGGCTTTCAAAGCATGACTCCCACTGGAGTTCATGATGGTTCACAGTCTGGTCTAAAATATAAGGGCAGGTAAGGGTCCCAGTTAGGGGAGTGAAGGTGAGTGGATAAAAGCAGGGAAGGAATATAAATAACTATTAAGAGAAAATTATTCTGAATGACTTTAGTACTAGAAACTCCCCAGAGAAACCAAAATACATTGGATAGTTTTACTTTACTGCACAGTCTACACAATTTAGTATTTGAGAGTATATTTTTCACTTCTTTTATAGTTTCTCATGTGGAACTTTTGCTCTTTAACAACACTGTAACCTTTTCAAAGGCAGACGCAAGGTCACACAGTTCTAGTGTAGCCCCCACTTACCTCAGCATAGTGCTAGGCACCTAGTGAGTATTAAAATACTTGTTGATCTATCTCTCACCTGTGGAGGGGGATAAACGAGGCTGCCCACAGGCCAAGGAAATGAGAAAGCACAGAGGGAAATGACAACAAAAACTCAAAGCAGAGAGTGCTGCTGAAGCTGGCAGGAGGAATACTCTGCGTCTCTCTCCTCTATCCTTGGCATCTTGCCTCCCAGAAGAGTCTGCAGCCCCTCCTTCTACCTGATTACCCCTCTCCCTCTCTCCTCCATGGACAGTGCAGTTATAAGAGGCAGGAAAATGAAGAGCATATCAAAGGGCCCTTGTATTTTCTGAGATGAGGGGAGAGAGCAGAACATGGGGTCTTTTGCCCCAACTTTGTGATGAAGTGAAAACTGAGAACTGCCGGTTTATTATATCACAAGTGGTACCAACCAGTTAGTCCACGTGCGATTACTTTTATTAAAATGTCAGTGTGTGAAGAAGAAAACAAACAGAAGGCACATCACTGCCTCTGGAAGCGATGATGACTAAACCACTATTTCATTCCAGAGAGCTTGAGGTGATCTGAACGCGCTTTGTAGAAACAGTATTAACTTCGGTTCTCAGGGCAGCATTTCATAAATGAGCGAACGCAAACTCTGAATGCTCCATCCTCATTTGTTTTTTGTGAAGGGGTAAGATGCAGTCAGCGAAGGGACTTCCTGGCCCTGAAGTGGAGCTGTCAGCCTTGGGCTTACTCAGCTCTGTAAATGTTTCCCTGAGAAATGTGCTGGTCTGGCAGGCAATGGTCCAGACACAGCCTCAGGACAGGCCCCAAGGCCTCTAGAATATGGGGAACAGAGTCTCAGGACCACAGGCTG
The DNA here is from genome assembly GCF_024610735.1 of Ursus americanus. Taxonomy (NCBI): domain Eukaryota; kingdom Metazoa; phylum Chordata; class Mammalia; order Carnivora; family Ursidae; genus Ursus; species Ursus americanus. The sequence goes on along the minus strand of NC_142147.1, from coordinate 6,343,819 downwards.
CAAGTCCCTTCCATACAATGCACAGAATGGACATGACTAACCCTCACCCACGCCTCTCCAGGTGTCAGGTGCCATGATCTTAAAGATCTCCAAAACCTTCTCATATACTCATGTGTACTACAATTAACTATATTTTCAGATATACTACAGGGACCTAAAATCCAAGGAAAACTAGCTTCCCAAAGCCCATTTACTTTCTCTCAGAGGTGACTCGGTCCAGGGCAACAATACGAGACTGGGGCTGCTGGTAAGGGCTACGGTGAGGAAGAGCAATGGATAAGGTACTTCCTGTATCTTGGTCTATGTAGCTGATGAATGAGGATGAAAATTCTACCTCTTAATTTGGATAAAACAGACAAAATAACATATGTGAAAAGTGATTTAACTGTTTCTCAGGAGTTTTTAATTAGTACAATCATGTTTTCATTGTTAATAAATATTACAAGATAAAATAACTTACTATTCTAACATTTCAAGCTGGATGTCAAGATGAAATAATTTCAATTTTAATGAATTAAGAGCCCTGAAATATGAGCAATGGGCTGATTCTATTAAGGAGGGTTAAAGTATTTCATATGATTAAAGCTTATTATATCCCTAGGTCAACTGCCAGGAGAGCATGAAAAAGCACACATATTCCCAAAGAAGAGGAAGAAAACAAACAGGTTTTCATTCCAACCAGATGATGATTCAGCCAGGCAAGCAGAGCTTATGGAAAACAAAACAGAAAATGAGCAGCCACACCCCACTCCGCATACCCACATGCACAGGCTCAATTCAAGCCACATTCATCAAGTGCCTACTCCAAGCCAGACGCCATGCTGGTACAGGTGCTGAACAAGACCTGGGCCCTGACTTCCAGGGGTTCACAGTCTACCCTGGGGTAGACAGACACACTTTGAAATAAACTGGGATCCAGGGCAGATTGTGAGAAGTGTCACAGGTCCGTTATGAGAACCCAGTGGAGAGAGGGACCACTGCTAACAGGAGACGGCTCTGTGAGGAGGAGCTAACAAGAGCTGGCCTTTGTGGGAGGGGAGGAGCGACAGGGAGAGGTGGCCTAAAGGGCTGAAGATCTGGGGAGTCAAAGCATTTCTAAGGGTGAGAAGAATTTCATGTGGAGTAGAAGGAAAAATGTGCCCTTCACTATTCACCTGTCTTTGCCCAGCCTATCCTAAACCTGTCTGGAGTACTTTAGTTGGTATTATTCCATTTTCTGGGTAAGCATCTTCACGATCTCAACACAGGAGCTGAAAATCACAGCTCTAAGGTACAGCAGGAAAAAGGGGTAGTCTACCTAAGAACTGTGCATCTTTAAAACTAGGTTTTACTTGCCTGAGCCATCGTTAATGTGGTTGGGAGGCCTAGGACACTGAGGCTTTCAGGTTCAAAAGCAAGAGTCCTATCCAGAGGCTTTTGTGATGTGACCGAGTGAGAGTCTGAAAATCAGATACTTACCTGTTTACCCTGCACTAAAACATTAGTAATGGATGGGGCCAGGCTGTCCACTACTTTACTTAAAAGACTTGCTGCACGGCGCACAACCGACCTGGGGGCAAAGAAGAGAGCACGCCAGAGGTTGACAAATCTAAAAGATGATGAATGAATGGGGCCCCTGATGGGGGAGATTGAAAAATGTGCACAATTAGGTCCTTACATAACAATTTGGAAGAAATACCGAGCCTAAGACACTGGGCCTCATATCTGAAGTCTCCCAGACTGTAGGACCTTCTAGAATTAGGGAGGAATCCCTCATCCTCACCTCTGCTACCAGGATTATTCATGCCATTATCAATTTAAAAAGAAAGAGTAAGGAGCCCAACCATCCCTTTGATGGGGAATAAAGTAGAAGGAGTAATAAAGTGAGTATTCTGATTTTGCATTAAAAAATTCATTATTAAGTCCGTCACTGGTAAATGTCGTCTATTCCTATAACCACTTTAAATCATGTTTCTTTTGGTGCCTAGATAACCAAATTCCTGGATTTGGGGACTCACTTAGTACTCAATTTTAGGAAGTGATATAATGAAATACCAGCATTTTTTTTTTTTTTTTGACAGAGCCAGAATGTTGGAGGAAGGAATTCACACTGCTATTTTTACATTTCTGAAAAAGTCTCAGATTCTAGAGAGAACAGATTTTTTTAAAGCATGGCACGTGCAATAATAAGACATTTTTTTCCCTCAAAAGTAAAATTCTTGTGGAACTTTTAGAGGAAGAAAATAAAATGAAAATGTAGGTTTAAAACTGTTTTCCTATATTTCAGGATATCCATGGAAGCTGACATATAAAAAGTATCTATATTCTTTATATTCTTTAATCCCAACATAGATGGACTAGTAAAAAATTAAGTCAATAACCGGTAAAGTTAGTGAAACAAACACTTCCTACTTTTAGAGAAGCTTTCACCCACACACTTTAAGACCAAAAGACATAATTAACCCTCAGAATGCAAATAAGCCCACACGTTTCAAGCAGCTTGAGTTTTTCCACATTCTGTGTATGTTACCTGTTTCCCATGTACCAGAAAAGTAGTAATGTGTGGGGCTATAGAGGAAGAAAATTTCTGGGTAAAGGCAGCCCCGTAGCGTACCGCCAACCTGAGTGTGTCAGTGGAAAGCCATAAAAGGGAAAATACAGTAAATAAACTTTCAGGAGTTTGTTCTTTTAAACATTAAGAGTCAGCACTCTAAATACCTGCTAGTTAACGCTTTATCTAAAATACAAGTATAATAACATACAGTAAAAACAGGTCCACTTAGCAAAAAATTAGACTATAGACCACATTTGAAACATACTGGTTGAAAAGCAACGTCTATTGGCTTGCATGCCTTACTGTGCTGAGAATTTACAGTGCAAATTTGAGATTTAGCCAGAGGATTATTATATTATTTCTTCTGGGTTGGAATGGTATATTTACTACAAATCGCAGAGTTGAAATACTGCTAAGAGACTGTCTTATCAAATCCCCTTATTTTAGAGATTAGAAACCTGAGACTCATTGAGGTTAAGAGAATTTCTTACGACATTGCTTGAGATTCTTTTTTCAAAATGAGATAATAATGCGTCATTTAAAAAATACATGTACTCTTACTTTCAAAATGTTAGATTCTGCTAGTAAAATGGCTAGAATCGCTTCAAAATACAGAGGGCTATGCATTTAGGCATACCTACCCCACTGTGAACTGCAACAATCTTATCTCAACTTGCCCTATTTTTTTTTTTTTCCCAATCTCTGGGAGACTACTTCTGCAGAACATATTAGTTATTTTATATGAAGCAACTATAATCACTGGGATTCATCCAACTTAAGTGGTGAGAGAACTGCCTTCTATTATTTTTGCTTGTGATTAAATGATCCATTGGTCTCTTTTCATGGCCTTCTGTGATAACAGAACAGACTTCCTGAATACAAAGCAGAACCTAAAGCGCCCTGCTGGGACAGACGAGGGGCAGCGCAGGAGAGAGTCATCAGCCTGTCATTCCAGTGAACACTCTCCAGGCTCTATTCCTATGGAGGACCTTATTCCCAGACATGATTTGTAATATCTTGGGAGAGCCACGATACAATGGAATGTAGGCAGATCCTTAGAAAGTAGACAGAATCACGGCCATAACCTTGGGAGTTTAAAAGTAAAAATTAGAATAATTCCTGTCTTTAAGTTTGGCCATTATCTTTATGCCTTTAAATACGACCACACAAAAAATAAAACATAATGACAAAGACACTAATACGAACCAAAGCTTTTTGCTGCCAGCTCTTCTATAGACTCTCTCAATGTGATCAGAAATGGTACCTAGACATTGGATAATAGAGTCTTTGTTGAAAAAAAACCCTCTTAATTAAATGCATAACATTTATTCTCTTTTAAAAACCATTCTTGAATTTCATTTCGTTCCACTAGAGTTAATACATCCATATCCATTAATCTTCTGAACTACCTGACATATTTAAACATGTAACCCAATATATAGTGTGAACGTCTCATCCATAATTACTATTTAGTTTGAGTATATGATTTTGGTGAGTACTTTATCTCTTGAAATTTATTATTTTCTTAATTAGTATGCAATCTAAGTTTTTAACAAATAAAAGTAAGTTATTTTAATTAGTGAGGAAAATAAACAGAATACAGCAAATTGAACAAGTACTGTAGACTCTGAATATATATGATTATTCATTTATTTGTCCCACAAAAGTTTACGGAAACTCTCTTATGTGCATGATCATTCCAATATATATAGTCCTCAAAAGACACGACTGGGCTTCATTCTTTGGCCACAATTTACGTGTGGTCTACATTGACTAGCTTGCCAATATATTAATGATGGTGACAGGACAGTAGCAAAAAGAAAACATAGGGAGAGGACAAGATCTTTACCATTTTACCGTGAATTTACTTTTATAGCTTTATAACAAATTGGATAAAATTGTATTCAGAGTAGATGCTTATGATTTTCAATGTATCATAAGATGTTACAGATTTAAAAACTTAGTCTTTTAAATATCTACGCAAAAGATGAGTATTATTCCTGTTTATAAAGATAGTTGAAAAAATAATTCTCTCAGCATTTTCATTATACACTATTTTATATAAACTTTGTTTCATTTTAAAGCACTACTAAAATAACCATTCTGCATTCTAGGTTCCTAATAAAATGTCTGCTTTTTAAAAGTCCTATTGTTTTGGTTAAAGTATAAATTTCAGTGAATGTCCTCAATATAATTGGGATTCTGCTTATAGTTTCAAGACTAATTAGAAACATGGGGGATTCTGTTTGAAATTTGCTCAAAGTTTTTCTGCCTTTAATCAGTTAAGAAAATTAAGACTATTCAGTTGACATATATAATATTCAAGAAGTTTCTCTCTTAGTTACAATAATGTAAAAACTAAGTAGACCTTATCTGAATAAACATTATGTTCACTACTAAAACTATAAATCTTATTAATTACATTGGTGTTTAGAATCCTAACTCAATCTCTAATCCTAAACAAATCAATATGCCCCTCTAACAGAGGACTTTCAGATGAGCCAAAAACTTGGAATATCTTGAAATGTGTTCTATATTATTTTATATAATAAAACGCTAGAAGCAGACCATGATGGAGAATTCAAGAATTCCTTAGAGTGCCTCAACATACAAGTGTGGATTTCAGGGCTAATTGGGTTATATCCTTAATGCAGAGAGGACAGGATTAGAAATGATTCATTTTTGTTAACGATGTTTAGAGCACAATTCTATTAAATGCCATGTTCCATTGGCTGCTGCAGACCACGAGGGAGCTAATTTTTATAGCTATAATGATTCAATATTGTTCTTAAAAACATTCAGGAAATAAAACTGGAAATGGAAACTGTCAATAAAGAACTATGAAAGAATCATCAGAGGTTAACAGTCACAGGCAGAACCAGGCTCTAACACCATTCAGACAATCAGAGAAACAATCAAGCATCACCTCATGAAAGCAATTTAGGAGTTCGTACATCAGTCTATTCCACTCTAGGGGGTATGAATAAACATTTTCCATTTAAAGATTAAAAAAAAGGTTTAATGGGGGCGCCTGGGTGGCACAGCGGTTAAGCGTCTGCCTTCGGCTCAGGGCGTGATCCCGGCGTTCCGGGATCGAGCCCCACATCAGGCTCCTCTGCTATGAGCCTGATTCTTCCTCTCCCACTCCCCCTGCTTGTGTTCCCTCTCTCGCTGGCTGTCTCTATCTCTGTCGAATAAATAAATAAAAAATCTTTAAAAAAAAAAAAAAAAAGGTTTAATGGAGGACAAAATAACTTATTTTAGTATATATTCATTATGTCTATTTCCTATATGTTCAAGAATAGAGAGGTCTCATTATTTAAAAATGTTCTCTTAGACATGTATACTTACCTTCCCTGGTGATAAAGTTGGGGCCTTCTCTTTTGAGCAGTATACCCAGCAGGATGGCTTGACTAGCCAGACAACTGCAGTCCTAAAAATACAAATCACAGTGAGTAACTGGAATAAAATGGGTATAAAAGTTACCATAGGGAGTAACTAATCAGGTAACCACAGAGAGGAAATTTGTACAGAATTAAAGAAAAATAAAATGTTACTGATATGCTACCAAGCATTAGATGACATTAAACAACTCTTTATCTTAGGTATCTTGGAGACAGAGTGTAGACAGGTTGGCTTCCTGATGTAGTAGTATTTAATAATCAAATTTTCCAGGAAGTAAGATATGCAACGGATAGAAAATATATTGTCTACAAGCATTAATACTTGATTGATACTTGATTCTGCCACTCTCTGAGAAATTTGGCCAAGTCATTCAACCACACCCCTTTTGATTTTGCTTATTCATAAATGAGAGACCATGTTGCTATCGACCTGTTATGAGGAGATGGATAAAAGGAGGGGACATGTATAGAGTCCTTTTTATGTATTATGGCACGGTGCTATGTGCTTTATGCTTACCATACCATACTCATGTTTATGGAGTTCTACAGATAATGTCAATCAATAACGAGGACAGAAGATGTCTGGTAGGATATATATTTAACCTACATGCTCAAAATTGTGGTACGGCCTAACAAGATGTCACAGTGTTTTAGTTCTATCATTAGAATTTCATTTTCTTGGATAAGTACTATACCCCACTCTCACCCCACCTCTTAAAATGCAAATAATCTTAGGGAAGGTAAAGTAATAGGTTGTTAACATAATATTCGTATGAATGTGGTCATAGGATTGCTTTCCTCAGTGACTGGAGAGACTTAAAGCAAACATTAAAACCTAAACACAGGGATAAGAGAGAAGATTCAAGTTGGGAAAAGGATGGGAGAGTACTAAATGAGAAGTCTGGAGATCCCAAAGGCAACTATTCCTGACATAACTTCTTCAATGGCTCATATAATACCTTCAGACCCGAGGCAACCCAAATCATCCACACTCCCTAAGCATCTTTAGGACATCCACGCTATGTTAGACCATGGGAACAACCTCTCACTACTGCCTCTGCCATAGAGAGGCCGTCTACCTCCAGGCACTTCCATCTCCCTTCTCTGAGAGGACAAAAGAAATATGGCTTGGCCCTGAGAATTCCTGCTCTGAAAACCTCACTTGGAGCCATGTGGGAATGACAACTTCCTCACATTCAGTTTTTGAAGAATTTCGTGGGTGGGCTTGTTTTTCCATTCAGTAACGGCGATATCTGGGTGCTGGTCTAGTTCAGGAGCACTGGGGGTACTGCTTTGTCGTTTGACTTTTGAATGTTTGGGAAGTTCTAGTTCCTCAAAACTCTTAAATTCTGGAAGCCTAGAAATGGAAAGAAAAAGTTTTAGATTTCCTGCATTTCTAATTCTAGTCTCCTGCTCTTCTAATAATAACCCAAAGGGACTTACTCTTCTGTGTCACTGATTCGTAGGAAGTCAAGTTGTTCTACCACGGCTCCAGATACTAGTGTCTGAAATGTGATTGAGAAAAAATTCACAACTTTTAAATTCATGAGGCCATACACTTATGATCTGTGCATATACATTTCTGTAAGCATGTAATACTCAAAAAAAGTTTACTTAGAAAAGTACACGCAATTCTTAATTTCTTAAATGAGCATTCTAAAATCAGACAGGTTTTCATATACAACAAAACTCTCTTAAAAAGAACATATAAATCATGCTACGAGTTCATGGGTCATAATAAATAGGAAAGTCAACATGAGATGAACTGTATTTTCTCTCTGTTCTGAGAATTGCGGGCATTTATTTTTTTATTTTTATTTTTTAAAGATTTTATTTATTTATTCGACAGAGATAGAGACAGCCAGCGAGACAGGGAACACAAAGGGGGAGTGGGAGAGGAAGAAGCAGGCTCATAGCAGAGGAGCCCAATGTGGGGCTCGATCCCATAACGCCGGGATCACGCCCTGAGCCGAAGGCAGACGCTTAACCGCTGTGCCACCCAGGCGCCCCTATGGGCATTTATTTTTAAGCTAGAATTAAAATTCAGTACCTATTAACATGTTAAAAAAAAGTTTGAAATAAAAAAAATAACAAGAAATACTAAAATTGTTTTGAGAAAAGATGATGTGAAATTGCACTTTGGATTCTGTTACCGTAATATATTTCAGGGCTATCTAATGATAGGATACTGCCAAGTCTCCATTTTTCAGGATCAGAAAGTTGTTATTATTGAGGCCAGCCCTTTTCTGCATTCTGGCAACCCATATTTGGTCATTTAATTTTTCATTAGTTCCTGATTATAGGTTAGCAAACTAAATAAGGCCAAACTCAAACACAGTTTTTATCTGTCAGTGGTTCATGGTGAAGAGCATAAGTGAATGATAACTCACAATGGTTTTTTAGCAATATGTGTCACTTCTAATTATCTGATGAATTGTCAGATAAAATTGAGAAATGTACTGCATAAAAAGCAAGCCATAAATTATTATTTTAAAAATAAGGCAATTCTTCAATTCGAACTGTCTTACATGTATTACTTTCTCAATTTTCTCACTGTTCTTTTCAAATATGAAGCAACATGACACAGGAAATGTTACACTTGTTGGCTAACCACCCAGGTTGTGCTGCCTTCTCCTCTAGTGGAAACTCATAAACAAAGTAGATCATCACCAAATACCTACTATAAATGTCAGGATAGACATATTACCAGCAGTCATACTAAAGCCTCCTTTCAGGGTGTGAGTGAGAAAGGCCAAACATGCAACCAATCTGCACATTTTCATGTGGCAGCAATAGTTAGGGTCTGAGAGCAGTCTGTGCCTAAGTCTGTTGAGTGATATTTCCTAAGATTCAGGCTCAGATCTGCACATCTTGCTCTCTGGTTGACTAATTTGGTTTCTTTTTTTTAATATTTTATTTATTTATTTGACAGAGAGAAGACAGTGAGAGAGGGAACACAAGCAAGGGGAGAGTGAGAGGGAGAATCAGGCTTCCCACCGAGCAGGGAGCCCAATGAGGGGCTTGATCCCAGGACCCTGGGACCACGACAAGACGCTTAATGGCTAAGCCACCCAGGCGCCCCTCTGGTTGACTAATTCATTAGACAAATATTTATTGCACACCTACCATATTGCAGGCACTCTGCTAGGTATTAAGGATATAGCAAGAATACACAAAATCCTTGCCCTCTTGAAATTGACCTTGGCTGTGCATAGGAGGAAGACAATATAAACAAACAAAACACTAACTATGTTATGTCCGATGATGTTAAGTACAAAGTAGAAATAAGAAAGGTAGGGGATGAGAAGTGTTGGGGCGGGGAGTAGGAGGAGGCAGGTTTGCCATTTTATACAGGTGATCAGAAAAGACTTCTCTCATAGAGTGACATGTAAGTGGAGGCTGAACAAAGGACTGTAGTCAACAATATGGATCTTAAGGAAGACTGTGCAGGGCTGACGGAACAGCAAGTGCAAAGTTCCTAAAGCAGAAGCACGCATGGTGTGTTTTAGGATCAGTAAGGAGAAGAGTGTGGATGGAGTACAGTAGACAGGACAGAGTGGTAGGAGATGAGGTCAGAAAAAAAGATCCAAAAAAGACCATTGGGAGGACTTTGGTTTGTTTTCATTTTGTATGAGAGAGAAAGTCAGTAGAGGCTTATATGTGACATAATCTAACTGCCTTATGACCAGGTAGGGTATGAAGGTGCTAACTGTCTTACGGCCAGTAGGAATTTAGGAGACTACTGTAAAAATCTAGGCGAGGCATGATGTAACCTGAGCTGTGACGTTAGTGTTAGAGATGATGGCAAGTGGTTAGATTCTGGATATAATCTGAGGGTAGAGAAAACCAGAATTGATAATGGATTGTAATAATGTGGGATATGAAAGAAAGAGAAGAGTCAAGAATTATTTGATGCTCAAATCTAACAGCTAATACTGAAAATATAAGAAAAATAATTTTGATTTAATATTGTCTATTATTAGCCTACCTACTCTATATACTGATTAAGCCCATAAGGTAAATGTTAATAGGCAAATGCTAAATTTCATTAACAGTCTCTAGAGCTTTTGTTGAAAAAAATTCAGTTGGTTAACAGAGGCTCCTAAATTAGTTTTATAAAAAACATTACACTTATGATTAATTTACTAGGCATTAATACTTTACTTCTGATGGTAATTAAATGACTTAACATTGTTATATATATGTCAAGTGAAATATAATATTCAAAAAGGAATCCTGCTCTGTGATACTTAATTATATCCCACCAAGGTCCTTTCCAGCTGAACAAGCTACCTAAGACTGCACTCCATCCTATCATCCTGCATCGCTCCCTGGCTTTGTTTTTGGTTTGGCTCCCCAACTAGAATAAGTCCCATGAGATCAGGGACCTTGTATATTTTTTTCACCATTTTATCCTTAATGCCTAGAGAGGCTGCTCAATCAATATGCGTTGACTCAATGAACCAATATTCATACCTTTCCTAAGAGAGAAGAGTAGTGAGCATAGCACTCTGGGAATTCAGAGATGACTCAAGCTTGGCCCGAAGAAATTTTCAATCCACAGAGAGAAGCAGACACAAGAAACTAGCTCCACTTATAAGAGCTATAGCAGAGGTTCAAGCAATATACCACAGAAACACACTGGAACGAGAAATTAATTCCAACCCTGGAGACTTCACTAAAGAGGTGACATTGACCTTAGTTATAAAATTAAAGTATTTAGAAGGGAAAAAAAGAAAAAGGCAACTCTAGAATAGAAAAACAGCAAGAGCAGGAAAAAAATTCCAATTACATTCAGGGATTTTGAAAGTACCCAATATATTTACGGACTGGAAAGCAGGGCCGGGAATGAGCTGCACAGAAAGATCCTGGGTGATGAGGTAGGAAGGGAGGTTGAGGCCCAGTGATGATGGAGACTGTGGAACATGGGCTAAGGAAATTTGAAAGACCTTGAAATAAAGAGAAGCATATAGGTGTCATTTTCATTTACTATATTAAAGAGAAGATGAAGGCTAGGGTGGGGGGATGAGGGGTTGTTGTTTAGTAAGTATAAAGTTTCAGTTTTACAAGATGAAAAGAAGCTTATTCTCTGGTGAAAGCCTCTGTGCTCAAGGGTGGGTATAGGGCACAGCAGAGAGTAGGAGACACAGTGGGACCTCCTGGCTCTTTCCCCAACCCTGTACTCAGGGTATGAAAGCAAAACGTATGTTTTGGTTTTTTTTTTAAGATTTTATTTATTTATTTGACAGAGAGAGACAGCCAGAGAGAGAGGGAACACAAGGAGGAGTGGGAGAGGAAGAAGCAGGCTCCCAGCGGAGGAGCCTGATGTGGGGCTCGATCCCAGAACTCTGGGATCACGCCCTGAGCCAAAGGCAGACGCTTAACGACTGCACCACCCAGGCACCCCAAAACGTATGTTTTTCAGGCAGGAGGTTAGATGTTTATTTTGGCAACTGAAGGGCCTAGGAGAAAAAACTCCAGATATTGGCACCTGGGATTTGCCCCAACAAAAAAGCCTTTGCTACCAGACTACTTGATAAATGACATCATCATGACAGGAATCCTTGTTTCCAAACTCAGAGCTTCCAATAAACTATTTTTTCACTCTTAAAAATGAATGGATAGCTAAAGATTACCACACATCTGACAAATGCCTCCAACATGAAAGACTGAGCACAAAAAAACAGAGAAAAGAAACCTGAAAGAGATCAGGCAGAGAAGAAAATTTCAAAAATTCTCTAGTAAATAATATCAGAAAGATAAAATATCCTATCCAGAAAATACGAGCATGATACCATGAAAAGGGGGAATTAAAAACATGAGAGCCAAAATATAGAGCTTAACACAGAAGCTGCATGATATAAATACGAAAGAAACTTTTCCAGAAAGGATGACAAAAAGACAATAGAATAGCAACAGAAAGCGACAGAAAATAAGGGGAAAAAGATAAAAAATTTAGATAAAAACCAATCAAGTATACAAAATACAGGCACTAGTGGAATGAGTATGTATACATGGCATTTGTAACATTTACCTACATAGGTCCCTCTATAAATTTTCCTTTCTTACTTAATATTGAGAACCTACTACATGAAAGACTCTATGAGATAAGCACTTTTTTTTTTTTTTTTTTTAGAAAATAAGGCATTCAAGGCCATGACAGACTACAATCTGAGTAGTTCATGTTAAAGGTCGTAAAAAGATGTTCCAGAAGAGTAGTGTTATTTTTGGTCTAGATGATTTTGCAGAACTGGCCCTAAAGTTTGGTAAGATTTTAAAGTGCAGACATCTTGAAAATGAAGGCTATTCCAGGTAGAGGAAATGGCATGAGCAGAGGGGCAGAACCTCACAAAGTCAGAAAACAGTAATTAATTTGTATTGGCTGAAGGACAAAGAGTGTTTAGTAGAAGGTAACTGTGGGCGAGGAGGCCGTTCTGGCTAATAGGGAACCACAAGGGGCTTCTGTCATTTAGGAGTTATGAAGATAAGGCTATGAGATCCTGAATCGAACAAGGATCCTCTCCTGGTGGGATGTTACTGGGAAGCAGGGAAAAGAACACTGGACCACGGAGTTAGGTAAGTTGGACCGGGGAGTTAGGTAACTTGGACTGGGGAGTTATGCAGGTCATTTCACCACTCTGGACCCCAGCTTCCTCAAAGGCAAAACAGAGGTTGGAGATGAGCTATTAAAGTCTCAATTTCTGTTTGGGAAACCAGTGTAAATGTTCAAGCCCAAGATTGGAGGGATAAAATAAACAGGATGGTTACAACAGGAATAGGAAGGTAGGCACAGGATAATACCTTAAGACAAAAACCTTAAACAGAACATATATTAAGAAATACAACTATATCTGTGTACTAATTGTCCTGGAAGAGAAACACACAGAAATTCAGAAGATTACCTGTAGACGATCAACATGAACTTTGACTCCTCCAACTATTCCCTTTTTAAAGGCTGCCAACATATCTAATATGGGGTTGAATCGGCTACCTCTAAAAAATATAAACAGATAAACAAAAGGTGTATTATTAATAACAGAATGAGAAATAAAAAACCTAATAAAAACTAAGTATCCTTCACATATGCAAGTCTCTCTGCCACATGCTGACAGAGACGTAAAAATAGTAGAAGGCCCTGCTTCTAAAGGGTTCACAGTGTTAAAGAGGGAGAGAGAGGTGCACCTCACTTCTTTCATCAACGTACCGTATATTGTCTTCCCGGATGAGAACAAGGAAAAGTGGACGTCCATGCATTTTCCAGTATTGCTTAATGAACTGTAATGCATTCTATCAAAACATAAGAATGAGGCAGAATGTAATGGTACTATATCTGAGCTGATACAGTTTAACCATTTGTGGCAAAGAGTCAACAAAACTCTGATATATCAAGATAATTCACAGTCAAACCCTGGATAACAAACTACTAGGGGTAGAAATGTTAGTTAAGTTTGGAACTTTATTGATTTTAAACCTTGTTCTTAAAAGTAATCAGATTACATATATTTTAAGGCTGCTTCTTTTTTGGTGGTCTAATGAATACAGTTTAAGAATGGTCCCCGGAAGGAAAAAGAGAGAGAGAGAGAGAGAGAGAGAAATCAAGAAACGCTAACTGTAGAGAACAAACTGATGGTAACCAGAGGGGTGGTGGGTGGGAGGATGAAATGGGTGATGGGGATTAAGGGGTGCACTTGTCGTGATGAGCACAGGGTGATGTATGAAGTGTTGAATCACTATATTGTACATCTGACGCTAATATAACACTGTATGTTAACTAACTGGAATTAAAATAAATACTTAACGAAGAAAAGAAAAAAAAGAATGGTCCCAGGGAGGAAAAATCAATCCAGGATTGTCATCCAGGAGATTAATCCTCATCTCGCATTACTGTGCATTTATTACAGCAGGTAGAAAGAACTAGACTGAATCTATACAGACCATCAGAAATGTGGAGAGAGTTCTTTTTTGACTCAAATTCTACTGTTGTCATCATCATATCAAAGACTTACATAACACTTCGCCATATGTCAGGCACTATTCTGAGCGCTTTATATACGTTAACTCATTTATTTCTCAGAATATCCCTATTATTATTCAGTTATACAGATGAGAAAAGATAGACACAGAGAAGTTAAGTAACTTGCCCAAGATCCCACAGCTGGTAAATAAACAGTAGAGCCAAGATCTTAACAAATGTAATCTGGCTCCAGATTTCATGCTCTAAACCATGACTCTAAGCTTCTCTACTCTGCAAGTGGAAAAGGGAGTAGAGGAGATTTTAACTGCCTAGCTGTTATGCGTTAGTTGAGGTTTTACCTGACATTCTTCATAAATAAAATTATTTTGCTAACTCAACTTTTGTTCAAAAAGAGATAAACTACTGCTGTCATATGAACATGGTTTCCAAACGGTTTCCCCTCTGCTTTATAAGCTGTATCTTTTCATTCCATTTGTAGAATGGTCTATCAAGCAAAGTCATACAACTTTATACAAGACATACTCCATCTATTATTCTAATGCTGCAAGCAACTTAACTCTTTCTCCAAAGCCATGCAGACATTGTTTTACTTTCATATTTTACATCGTGTTAACCCAGTGTCACAGACATCCAGGAGCACTCAATTTAATAACATATGATAAAATCAGTAGAAACACAGTCATCCAATTTCAATAAAAAGGGGTTCTGAAGCTACCTTTATGTCATCTATCAGCAGTAAAACATCTTGAGACATGTAGAAATCACTTAGGTCGAAGATGATAGGGTAACAAACCACGGTCTTTCCTAGAATGCGATAAATCTGTAAGAGATAATTTAAAAAAGTACAAAACAGGACCAAAGGCAAAGATACAGTAGCTTAAGTCCTAATAAAAATTAAAACTGATTAAGAAATGTCAAAGTTTCTTGATTGGGTCAGTAAGATCAGTATACTAAAGAGTAGTCCATCTCTACTGTGATAGAAAAAGCCTCTGAATAAATACTGTCATAATCAGGTACCTTACAATGTTCGGAAATAATACAGCAGTGAGGTGTTTATTCTTTCCTAAAAGACTTCTGTGATACCACACCAAGCAAACAGCAAGATTTACTTGTAGAAAATAAGAATTCAGATAACCGGCCCAAGTATATAATGAAATGTGAGAACGGATGCATAGCAGGTCAGACATCATTTCATTCTGTGGTATTATAATCTGAACACTGCTCCACAAGGAAATTTTATGAGCACCTTTGATGTACCGAGGCAGCCAATGGGCCTATCTGGCCTTCCGGAGAGTCCTAATTTTTCATTGATACCCAGGTGGAAATAAGCCTGTAAAAGACATAAATTTATAAATCAGTCAGGCAAGAAGAATCCATGCTTTCCTTTTTGACCCCTTTATTCCCCCTGACTAAAGCCCTGCTAATTTCTGATCTTTCCAGAGGAAAAGTGGCCAGGGAAACCTTATTCAATAGACCTGTAGGAAAACAAGCTAGCCAATGATGTCAACTTAGATTTGGGGGCACTGAGAGAATTGAGAGCAAATCTTTGCAGAGCTGCTTAGCAACATTCTAAAATTTGACATTGTCCTCGTGCTGTCAAATGTACAACTTGCATGGCTCTGTCCAATTCATAAAAGAACACAAAGAGACAAATGCTTCCTGTGTGATTAAAAAAATAAACTGGCTAAAGTTTTAAAATTCAGGGCCTCAAATCTCCTCCTAGATTTCCACCTTCAAGAATTTCCCATCAAAATGGAAATGTCTTTATTGATTTTTCTGATTACATGAATTTTATGAAAAATTTAAGACATGTGCTCCAAGTGAATGGTCCTGTTTACTCTCAATCTCACAACTCTGCACTTTGGTATATATTGAAGGAAGTGTAATTTATTGTGTGAGCCCTAAAAAACACCTGAAGTATAGGGTTACAGATTTTTAACAGTATATAGATAAATATACACCCATATTACACACATATATCAATATGTTCATATATTTACATAAACAGCTTCTATCTATCTTGTCCTACTTGTTAAAACTTAGTACTATGCTGTTCCAGTTTCAAGATGGTAAACTGAGTCTATGCATGTACTCTACATTTCAATGCTGAAATGACTGAAGAGATATAAAAATCCCTAAAAATAGCTGTAGCACTCACTACTGGAAAACAGAAGAAGGTGCCACAATGGAACAGAAACTTCTAGAATTTCTACAAAGTAAAAACAGACGGATTTGGAATGAATTAGAAGGTAATCAGCGCCAAAGTTGAGCCCTTCACCCAATAAGACGCCTTCTTACCCTATTTAATACCTATCCCTTGATGAAGGTAATTCCCAACTTTTTGTTCATTCAAAATCAATTCTGGACAGTGTACTATTATTTCTGCAGAATAATTTCCTAGACTTACTGGATCAAAGAGAGTATGTTTTCTTTGAAACATAATGCCAGATTGGTCACCCTGTAGAAATAGTGGGCCAGTTTACATTAGCATTAATAGTGCACAGGCCTTTTTTGTTACTCTCTTGGGTCAAAATGATAGTTCATCTTAGTTTTAAAACTGTATTCAAATATTTTATGGTTGAACATTTCCCCATATATTTAATGGCTACTTGTATGTTCTATAAATTTTTCCATTCATTCCCTTTTCTATTGGGTATTTTTCATTCTTTTTGATTTGTAAGATCTTCGTATATGAAGAATATTAGCCTTTGTATAAATATTTTACCTGGTTGCTCATCTTCAATGTTGTTACGAACTGTGAGAATGACTGCACAGTAGGTCAAACATCATTTCAGCATGTGGTATTTCAATCTAAACATTTTCCTACTAGGAAATTTCACAAGCACCTCTGATGTGCCAGGTTGTTTATCCCATCTTCAGCTGTATTTAGTAAATTTGTCAATCATTTCCTTAAAGGCTTTTTTAGCACTGGCATTATTCTAAGAATGGACTTTCACTCCACATAGTTGTAAACTGCTCTTCTATTTTTTTCTGCTAGTGATTTTGTTTATATCATTTAAAAAATATTTAAATCTTTAATCTGTCTGGAATTTATTTTTTATTTGATGAGAGGTAGAAATCTAACCTGTTTTCCTTTGATCTGACTTCAAATATCAACCTCATTGTACACAAAATTAATGTCATCAGCAGAAGTCTCTGGTCATTCCACTACAGTGTGCGCTCCCACGTCAGGGTTAGCTCTGTGTCACATTCCTAGAGAACAGCATGCCTTCGGTGAGTTGGCACTGTGCTGGCATACAGCTGGTGGTCAGGCAATACCTGATGGATAAATGAGGGAGCAACTGAATGTCCTCCTGAGCTACCGTGCTGTGAATACTGACCCTTGACAGAGGGTTTTAGACAGTCAACTGGCCAGAAAAATACCCTATAAGCATTAGTATATATAGCTGCACTGAAACTATAACACGCTACACTAGACGGAGCCCCCTTTCTCTCAAATATTTTCAAATTTTTATAAATAAATGTATGCCTAAACTATTTTAGATTTCTTCTTTTGGACAAGTGATTAAATAACCATGTACAAGTTAAAATGTACCTATCTAGATTTCCTTTAAATACTACTCTATTAGAGTGAAAGGATTTTCTTTAATTTTCTGAACCAAGGTACAGCAGGTCTATGACAATGATGTAGACAGACCTGGAATGCTCCCCACATTCCGGGGTGCAGATAATACTGTCCCCACAATGTACACATGCACACTATTTAATCCACTGAAATAGCATATAGCAATGACTAAACTAAACAACAGAACTTCAGTCTAGGTCGCACTATATTCATCTCCCCCATGAAGAAATCATACCACAGTCACCACGTCATGAAACATTAACTACACATAGTATAAGCCCTGTGCTCAGCTGTCTGCTCTCATATACTCTTAAGTGAGCTGAAGGAGGGTGCAGCTCCTCAGAACAGAAAGATTAGCCACTGGCATAAGAATATGTGTATTGACTAAGATTTGAGGGAACGCTTTTGCTTTTAAATATACTTTTTAATATATGGAACTGTTGAATCACTATATTGTATACCTTAAACTAATATAACAGTGTATGTTAACTACATAGGAAGTAATTTTTTTTTTTTAAAGATGGGCTTATAAGAAGCAATACACTAGGCAGTATATCTTAGAGGATGAATTCCAAAAAGCAGCTAATTTGGAACACAGAGGCCATAGCCATAGAGAATCTTCTATCTTGACACATGTTTAGGGAAGTTGGACTCTTGTTCCCAAATCTCGTTTTACCCATACCACATACCCATTTGTTCACACCATTTTTAAAACAACAAAACATAAAATAAGTCAGGTCCTGTTAGAAGTCTTCACCTTACTCTTTCAATTTATTTATTTTATTTTTATTTATTTTTATTTTTTGAGAGAGAGAGTGAGAGCATGAGCACGCGTGTGCACTAGTTGAGGGGAGGGGCAGAGGGAGACAGAGAGAGAGATTCTTAAGCAGGCTTCATGCCCAGTGCGGAGTCTGACTCGGGGCTCAATCCATGACCCTGAGATCATGACCTGAGCTGAAACCAAGAGTCGGAAGTTTAACTGACTGAGTCACCCAGGTGCTCCAAGTCTTTACCTTAGTCTTAATGAAATCCTTCCTACCACCTCCACAGCACCTTGTATAAACATCTATTATGGCACTAATCTGGATGCATTGTAATTAACTACTTTTCCTGTCATACCAGTAGACTCAGAGTTTACTGAGAGCAGGGACAGAGCACAGACCCATTTTATCTGAGTGCCCCACACAAAATTTTGCACATAGCAGGTGTTCACTAATGAATGAATGAATAAAATGCCACATTTAAGTCATTTGAAGCCACGCTTATCTTTTAAATCTTGACTGCATATTGTCTGGTAGAGTACAATTCACCTACCATAAAAAAGTTGCAATATAAATTAGGCCTGAAAAAAACGGAGTCCGGTTTATTTGCTTTGAGCACATATTTATTAAAGAATAATAATCTTTGTTTCTATTCTCTGGAGCTTTCAGTGAAGGACCGTAAAAAGTGTATCAGCAAATATAGCCAGTAATGACAGAGTGTTAGAGCCTTAGATTTTCATGCTGCCTCCTGTCCTTGCCTTGCGAATCCTCAGTTCCCGCCCTTCTTCTACCACAAAACCCATTTACATCTTTGCGTGATTTCAAAGTGTTACCTACTCTAGGGATCCTTGCATTTTTAGCCTTATCTCTTTAATCGGAGGGGAAAAGAACTCTAAATTTGTTAGAGGAGGTTTAAGAGCTCTCAAAGAGCTGGTATTCTGGGTGATCTGACACCCCGGTTCTGGTTTTGTTCCAATGGATAGGGTCCAGTCCGATTAGCAGCGATACTCTGAGGCCCTGCCTTCTCCCAAGCAATGGGCACCTCACTCTTCTCAGCTAATTCCTTGTTGTGGCATCAAGGCTTTGACCACAAACGTTTATATCAACCTAACTGAGCCAATCTTGATTATTTGAGAGAGAAAATTCTAAGCACTTACATCAAACTTCAGAGTTTGTTCCTGTATTGTTTTTAACAATTACTAAGGAGAAGTGGTGGTTTATACATAACTGGTGGAATCGGGCTCCCTGCTCAGAGGGGAGACTGTTTCTCCCTCTCTCTCTACCGCTCCCCCCTGCTCGTGCACCCTCTCTCTCAAATAAATAAATAAAATCTTAATAAGTAAATAAATAACTGGTGGAAGTCAATAGTTGTCTGTCCCGAATGGGCAGGAATATTCCCAAACAGGCATTTCTGAATCCATCTGCAGAGGAGCACATGCAAAAGGCCCCCAAAGTCACCTTTTAAATCTAATAGGTACATAACTGCATCAAAAATAAACTCAGATGCTACTTTGAGACCGAGCAAACCAAAAGGGTGGGAATTACTTCAGACTCCAAATAGTAAGGCAAAAGAAAAAGGGAAATAGTTTTTACCAATATTTAGATGAGAAATTTTCTTTAATAGTTACTGTAAGGGAAAGTTATCAAATCCAATGTAAAGGTTAATTTTACACACAAGGTACCAGAATTCAGGTTAATTTGTAATTTAAGTGCTCAGCTTAGGTCAGTAATAGACTTTAGAGGTAAGAATCAATAAGACCTATGAATATAATGTATACACACACACTTTTTTAGTAACAATGTCTGATAAGGTAGGTTTCTCAATTTAATTAGAAAGACTTTTGGATTAATGACCCCCCCCCCCAGAACTGAATTTTAACTATGCTACCTGACTGTAAACTAAGTCTACTCGTCATGCTCTAGCACCTCCACAAAGTCAACAGTAAAGAAGTGGAATCACTTACTTTCACCAGCTCCTGCTGAGCCCAAATCTGAATGGGTTCCACCTGCTGAGGAGTTTGAGTCTGAATACCATACGTGTTGAGGAAAACTTGAAGGCTACAGAACACAGGGAAAAAGCAAGAGACGTTTTTAGGCAATGCATGTAGAGTGTGGAGAATGCTGGAGGAGGAGGAGGGGAGGAAGGAGACCACGCTAGCTTGGAGAACATTTTAATTTATCAATGTGAGCAATATGCCATCTGTGCTGGGATCTAGAGGCTCTCCGGGGTTCTTCGCAAGGTATCAGATGGGAGCTCTGGGGGCTGGCAGAAAGAGTAAGCACTGATTTGGGGAATTCCCAGTATGTGTTGCAGTAACTTCTCAAAACTACACCCCAGGCAACACTGGAACAGGTCACACAGTCTTTAATATTCACATCAACTAAAACAAAATTATTTTTAAACATGAAAAGAGTCTTGTTCTGGGACTTAAAGTTTAACATTAATGACATCCTTGAAACCCTGTCAAGGGGTCTGTGAAATTAATCTCTACCACCATACTCAATAATGCCACATAAAGCAGTAAGCCCCCCTCCCTTCCTCCTAAAGGAACACACCACCCATCAGGATTTCATACCGTTGGCTTTCTGCTATGAGTGCTACGTGAACTACCAAATCATTTTCCAGTGGGCCCTGTAATATAGAATGGGGGGAGAACATTTTAAAAGGTCTGGTCATCATCAGCTACAATGAGAATCAAGGACAATATTAACCATCTCTAAGCAGTTCATTAAAATGACGGACACTTACGGGCTCCATGCAGTCACCTCTCTTTCCTTGCTCTCCACTGCCTACTAATCAATTTGATGGTGTAGACAGAGTAATGGAACACCAAGGAATGGAAAGCCATAAATCTCACCTCTACCAGAGGGGCTAGCCTGTCAGGCCTATTTTGAATGATGCATAAGAGTAGTTTGGGGACTGAGCGTTATTTTCCATCATTTAACTCTGAAGGGAAGAGAAGGAACTAAAAATAAAAACCCAACTTCAGTATTCTCTGTAAAAAAATGATTGTGAGTTAAAACTGCTCATTTGACATCTTAACCACATATAAGGCTATTCCCTTTCTTGTTAGCCAATTTTCCTCTGGCACCATATATATCAAAATAGCTTTATTCTAATATATAGTTTCTATAGCAGAGAATGAACTACCCAGTTGACTATGTAATTAACACTGTGTTCATTAAATACAAGCTGTTGGGCTTAATAGTTCTAATCAAAGATACTGTTGGATATTTGCTACTCTTTTTGTGTATGTGTGGGAAAGATTCATCACAGCATATATTACACATTGTTAAAATGAACCCAATATTGAGCCTGTATTAATTAACAGGGAACATTAAGAAGCATCAATAAATTACAGTATTAGGAAGCTCTGAAAATACTGATCAAATGTAATTTCTTTATAGTAATGAATCCAACATTCCCAACAGTATGCTGTAAAATGTCTGATTTACCGTCAGTCAGTTCCCCTCTATGGTATTCAATATGCCACTAGAATTTATGTATGATGGAAAGCAAGAAACACCAGAATACATATATCAGCGGTAAATATCATACAATCAGAAGGATGGTTCCCAGAATCATCGTGAAAATGCCATTTCAGGCAGACTTCCATGTGATTTAAATGAATACATAAGAGAAAATATGATATAACAACCCAACAAAAATAAATACACATTAAAAAAATGTCATAAATTCTATTTTGATTTGATAAAGACCTTAAAAGTTAATGTTACTCAGAAGGATCAGAAAAAATTAATTATTCATAGTCTCATCAAGATTTCTAATACCAAATGAATACATTAAGCCTATTTCTCTCAGATGAAATCTAATATTTACTTCATCAAAAGAAGTAACCTTAGAGTGGGCAAATTATTCACAATCTTCAGGACAATTAGAGATTCTTAAATAAAAAGCAAGTGAATACATATACAAGAATGCAGATAACATTTCAAAAACAATAAATAAGGCAGCTTACAGATCCTAATTGGTAAATTGGTATCTTTTTTTTGAATCACAGACCTTTAAGGATAATGTTGTTTCCATTTGTATGACAGAGTACTCAGATCTAAAATGCCCACTACACATGTTGAATCATAATATGTATTTGGTTAGGGAACTATTAGATGGCTAAAGAATTCTTTCATTTTAAAAACTCAGCATTTCAGAAAGTTACAATTCACAAACCTTCTATGATGATCTTAGGCCTTCACCATAGCCCAAGTGGGACACTGCACCCCATTACTACCCCAGAAAGAATTCTGGGTAAGGGTAGTCCCACAATAGTTGCTCCCTTCCTCTCACTGCCAAAGTTGGAACCATCCTGTTTCTGTTTTCACCATTTTCTTCAAAGCACCAACATTTTGTCTAAACCCATGAAGTCTCTCTGAAAACTTCCTAGTAGTAATTAAGATCTTCTATTTCTGAAAGGTATTTCCTTTAATAGTCCTATAATATTTTCCCCTTTCAGGTTCATAAAGGACACACACACACACACACACACACACACACACACACACACGTGCACGCGTATATATGCATATACATACACAAGGCCTGTATGGTACTGGTGCTCTCCATTTCACATGTATTTACATACTCATTCATTTGATCAATAGTTAAGGCATTCTGATATACAAGTCCTATGCTAGACCCTGATGTTATAAGATAAATACAACCCACTGTCCCTCCATGAGGAGTTTAGAGTGTCCTGGGACAGACAGAAAACAAATAAGCTTTCAAATATGTGTTTATTATCATGTGAAAGTATTTCACTGATACCTTTCTTTGGTAGTATAGACCTACCTAATTTTTGAAAAAAATAGCTGTAGGACATTACATTATATGGACATACCATAATTTATGTAAGGAATGTTTATTTTGATGGACATTTAAGTGGTTTCCAGTTCTGCAGAGAATATAATAATTGTCCTTGTCCTGGAGAATTTCTGAGAATTCAGGGAGGGAACAAAGTGCTAGGCACAGTATTGACACCTAACAAAAATAAAGGCACTAATACTTCCTGCAGTTGTATTTACTATTTTCACATCTATCCTAGGACAGCTGCTCCTCTCTTCTTTGTTGAGATTTGCTTTAATACCTAGGTCACCCTAAATCTCACTGGCTTCCACCATTCTAAGACATTAGGACCATCCATACCCCATTTTTATATGGCTAGTTCTTCTCCAAAGAATTAAAACATCTTTTAAAAGAAATCCTCAGGTGACTTACCACTTTCCAATCTTCTATCCTTTTATTTCTCAAACATAAACTATAGCTATCTTCTTACCTTTTACCATTCTTGCTTCTATAATTCTGCATTCCGCCATCTAACCTACATTCCCTTAGAGATGGAAATCCTCATGCTTAAGTCCTTGGTCTTCTAATCATTCCACTTCTTTCTCTTTCTTTGTCTCTCTCACAATCACTCTGGTAGCTTTAATTATCACCTCTAAGCAGATAATTTCATATGTATATTTCCGGTCTTGAACTTTCTCTTGAGTTCTAGTGCCCATATTTTTAACTGCTTTCTGGACATTTTCTCTTAGCTATTTCCAAAGTTAAAAGTTCCAGAACTCAGCTCCTCATTGACCCTACCTCCACCCCAAACAGGCTCACTCCAGCTCAGAATGTCGGAATCATCTTTGACTCCTGTTTTTTACCCTCCATATCCAATTTGTCCCCAAAATCCTGTTAATCTTTCCCTCATAAAGGATTATGAGGATAATACAGAGCATATGTAAGCATTTAACACAGTGTCTGACATATCCTCTTAAGTGTTCAAAAACATTATGAGGGTTTCAGAGGGGACGGCGGGTAGGGGAATGGGATAGGCTGGTGATGGGCAGTAAGGAGGGCACGTATTGCATGGTGCACTGGGTGTTATATGCAACTAATGAATCATGGAACTTTACATCAAAAACCAGGGATGTACTGTATGGTGACTAACATAATAAAAAATATTATTAAAAAAACAAAAACAAAAACATTACCCTTCTTATCAACTCCAGGAATACAACCACAATTCTGAATTATTATAAGACACTTCCTCAGCTTTCTGCTTCATACTTGCCTCTGCCCATCTTTTATATTTTATGGTCAGGTTAATTTTCTTATGTCAGTGATTTATACAAAGGAAGTGGTCAAAAAATACTTGTTGAGGGGCGCCTGGGTAGCGCAGTCATTAAGCGTCTGCCTTTGGCTCAGGGCGTGATCCCGGCGTTCCGGGATCGAGTCCTACATCGGGCTCCTCCACTGGGAGCCTGCTTCTTCCTCTCCACTCCCCTGCTGTGTTCCCTCTCTCGCTGGCTGTCTCTCTGTCACGTAAATAAATAAAATCTTAAAAAAAAAATACTTGTTGAATGAATGAAGAAAAGGGAGGAAAGATGGGTGAGTAAACATATATTTATGTAATGTTTAGGATATCACTTCTATACTTTAAAACCAGTGCTTCCCAAATAAAGGCCCAACTTCCAAAAGACCTTTACAATGTCACTGCTACCCATGGTTCCCTGTTTATCTCCCATCTGTTTGCCTAAGAGCACTCCACTAAAAACAGTTCACTCTTGTCCATCTCAAGTTTCTGTCTACTGTCCTTCTACCCTTCTACATTTGAACGGCTCCTTTGTTCCTGTCTATCCAGATTCTGACCCACTCTTTCAACAGTCTCCTCTATAAACTTGCCAAACATCAGGGTGTCCAGATATCTTCTGTCCCCTATCAGCAAGAGCAGGTAATGTCTGTATGAGTTACTGGACAATACTCATATTGTCTCATTGAAAGGCTTTTTGCATGCTTATGAGTGGTCTGTATAACTACAGAGTGAACCCCTTGAGGGGCCCTCATGCTCACTTTTCTCACCTCGCTTGTATACAGTACCTTATACTAAAAGAAAGACATTTGGTGCTCATTTGGTGGTCTGAAAGAAGAATCTTGTTTTTTAAAGTATTGTTTATATTTTTTAACAGTACACAAATCAAGGAATGTACACAGGTCGTTTTAATCACACGATTGAGGACCAACAACCTGTGGTTAGAAATACTCTGATTTAAAACTTTCATTTGTACAAATGAATCGTCAGGTTTAAAAAAAATTTTACTGTGAAAAAAACCACATAACACAAATTTTGGCATCTTGGCCATATTTACGTGTATAGTAGAAGAGGGATTTTTACAGCATAACTTGCCCATTAGATAGGCACTACCTGTATTAATGCTGTAACTCATCTTGCTAAAAATTTAAAACTACAGTAATTAAAACACCGCATGTACATCTGTCTAGATTCTAGTTTTTAAATTACCCAAATCAGGTCAAAGCAGCAAAGCTAGGAGATTTGCAGCTGGGAGCTATAAATAAAACAGTGTAATACAACTTTCAAAGGGTATACAAAGAAACTTTAATGTGAATATGCCCTAATGGTTTCCTTCCCTTGTTCTTTTTTCAATTTAATTTTTCAATAGATAATTAATTCATATGGTTCGAAATTTCAAAATTATTAAAGTTTTCAGTCAAGTGTCTCTCCTTCCTACCTGCGGCCCCTGCATCCACCCAGTTCCCCAATGCCTACCAACCAGGAAATTGCTAGGATAATTTATGCCCCTCTCCAGAGTTTCCTTTTACCTAGAAAAGCAAACATGAATTTACATTCTTATTTTCTCATACTTTCAGATGAAAGGCAGCATACTATCAGCTACTTTTTCCACTAAGTAATTACATATCATGATGCACTTTTCACATATTAGTATACAGAACACAACCTTGTTTTTTGTTATAACTCCTTGGTATTCCCTTTTATAAATGCACTTTCTTATTAATGTCACCTTTGCACATCTTTAATCATTTAAGGCTAGTCAACCTTTTGCATCAAATCTCTGGACAGGGTGATGGTTACATAGTGGAATCATTAAACATCAGGTTTTAATTTTGCTTATAAGAGCAGAACCGGCACTTAACCTAAATCATTCAGAGGCAATCTTATCATTGGATTATTTGGGTCACTAGAAAACTGTTATCAGAAAAGATCAGAACTGGATTTTGGGAGGGAGGCAGTAAGAAGAGTTTGAATATTTTCTAGGAGAAGGCCCAGAAAGATGAACAGATGTCCTTTTATAGACATACCTCATTTTATCACCCTTCACTTTACTGCATTTCACAGATGATTAAGTTTTTTACAAATTGAAGGTTTGTGGCAACCCTACATCAAGCAAGTCTATCGGCATCATTTTTCCAACAGCATTTGCTTACTTCATGTCTCTGTGTCACATTTTGGTAATTCTCACAATATTTTAAACTTTTTCATTATTATTATTAAAGATGTTATTGTGATCTGTGATCAGTGATCTTGGATGTTATGATTATAATTGTTTTAAGGTCCCACAAATGTACCCATAAAAGACAGCAAACTTAATTGATAAATGTTGTGTGTGTTCTTATTGTTCCACTGACTGGCCCATCTCTCTCCCTCTCCCCAGGTTTCCCTATTCCCCAAGACACAACAACATTGAAATTCAGCCAATTAATAAGCTTACAATGGCCTCTAAGTGTGCAAGTGAAAAGAAATCTCACGGTTTTCTTTTTTAATTTTTAAATTTTATTATGTTATATTAGTCACCGCACAGCACACCATTATTCACATTTTAAATCAAGAGCTAGGAATGATTAAGTTCTGTGAGGAGGGCATATCAAAAATTGAGACAGGCTGAGAGCTGGGCCTCTTGCTCCAGTTAGTCAAGTTGTGAAAGCAAAGGGAAAGTTCTTGAAGGAAATAAAAAGTGCTACGCCAGTGAACCCACAAATGATCTGAAACTGAAACAGTCGTAGTACTGATATGGAGAAAGTTTTAGTGGTCTGGATAGATCAAACCAGTCACAGCGTCCCTAAGCCAAACCCTAACGCAGAGCAAGGCCCTAACTCCATCAGTTCTATGAAGGCAGAGAGAGGTGAGGAAGCTGCAGAAGAAGTTGGAAGCTAGCAGAGGCTGGTTCGTGAGGTTTAAGGAAAGAAGCTATCTTCATTACATCAAAGTGCAAAGTGAACAGCAAGTGCTGATGTAGAAGCTGCAGTGAGTTTGCTGGAAGCTCTAGCTAAGATAATTAATAAAGGTGGCTACAACAAACAACAGGTTTTCAATGTAGATGAAACAGCCTTCTACTGAAAGATGATGCCATCTAGGACTTCCAAAGCTAGAGAGAAGTCATTGCCTGGCTTCAAAGCTCCAAAGGACAGGCCGACTCTCTTGTTAGAAGCGAATGCAACTGGTGACTTTCAATTGAAGCCAATATTCATTTACCATTCTGAAAATCTTAGGGTCCTTAAGAATTATGCTAAATCTACTCTGCCTGTGCTCTAGTCTACAAATGGAACAACAAAAGCTGGATGACAGCCCATCTGTTTACAACATAGTTTACTGAATATTTTAAGCCCACTGTTGAGATCTACTGCACAGAAAAAAAGATTCCTTTCAAAATATAGCTGCTCATTCATTGTGCACCTGGTCATCCAAGATCTCTGATGGAGATGTATAATGAGATAAACGTTTTCATGTCTGCTAACATAACATCCATTCTGCAGCCCCTGGATCAAAGAGTAATTTCGACTTTCAAGTCTTATTTAAGAAACACATTTCTTAAGGCTATAGATGCCATAAATAGGGATTCCTCTGATGGGTCTGGGCAAAGTAAATTGAAAACCTTCTGGAAAAGATTCACCATACTAGATGCCATCAAGAACATTCATGATTCATGGGAAAAGGTCAAAATATCAACATCAACAGGAGTTTGGAAGAAGCTAATTCCAACCTTCATAGATAACTTGGAGGGGTTCAAGACATCAGTGGAGGAAGTATTTGCAGATGTGCTGGAAACAGCAAGAGAACTAGAATTAGAAGTGGAGCCTGGAGATGGGACAGAACTACTGCAATCTCATGACAAAACTTCAATGGATGAGGACTTGCTTCTTACGGATGAACAAAGAAAGTGTTTTTTTTTTAAATGAAATCTACTCCTGGTGAAGATGCTGTGAAGACTATTGAAATGACAAGGGATTTAGAATATTACATAAACTTAATTGATAAAGGACCAGCAGGGTTTGAGTGGATCGACCCCAATTCTGAAAGAAGTTCTACTGTGGGTAAAATGCTACCAAACGGCATTACACATTACAGAGAAATCATTTATGAAAGACTCACTCAATGTGGCAAACCTCACCATTGTCTTAGTTTAAGAAATAGCCACGGTCAGCCCAACCTTCAGCAACCACCACCCTGGTCAGGTAGCAGCCACCAAGATCAAGGCAAGATCTTCCATCAACAAAAAGATTATGACTCGCTAAAAGCTCAGATGCTGGTTATCACTTTTTCTAGCAATAAAGTATTTTTTAATTAAGGCATGTTCATTGTTGTTTTAGACATTATGCTATTACACAATTAACAGACAAAAGTATAGTATAAACATAACTTTTATATGCACTGGGAAACCAAAACTTCATTTGACTTGCTTTATTGAGATACTTGGTTTATTGCAGTGATCTGAAGTCAAACCCATAATATCTCCGAGGTATGCCTGCACAACTTATTAATGGAAATAACATGAGAGTTTATTAGTAAGATTTATATTATCATTTTATTGATTATATTTGTTTTGTAGTCCAGTTAGAATGTCAGATAGCCTGCTGTCAAGATGTATTATTTAAGTTCTATGTTATATAGTGTCACAAGAATTCCCATATTTAAAGATCAGGAAACCAATATGGAAAAAGGTGAAATAATTTGTCAAAGGTCACATGTCTAGCCAGTGATAAGAGTTTAAACCTGACTGCAGTTATGTCTAAGTCCAAAGTCACAAAGTCAATATGGCGCATATCATAGCATGTACTTCACAGATTAGATGCTGACTGCTGTTGTGGTTTGTATTAGTCAGGGTTCTCCAGAGAAGCAGAACTGACAGGGTGTGCATGTGTGTGTGTGTGTGTGTGTGTGTGTGTGTGTGTGTGTGTATGTGTGTGAATAAACAGCAGAAAAAGATTTACTATAAAGAATTGGTTCAGGCAATTACAGTGTTTGGTAAGTTCCCAGATCCACAGGTTGAATCAGCAGGTGGAAGATTGAGGAGACTTGATGGTATAGTTCATCTGAAGGCCAGGAGGCTCAATACCTATTTCAAATCCAGAAGCAGGAAAAAAGCTGATGTCCCAGTTTAAGGCCATCAGGCAGGGGAAAATCCTCTCTTACTCTGGTAAGAGTCAGCCTCTCTGTTCTATTCAGGCTTTCATGGATGAAGCCCACCCACATAAGAGAGGGCAATCTGACTTGCTCAGTCTACTGACTGAAATGTTAGTTTTCTCCCCAAATACCCTCACCCTCATCCAGAATGTTTGATCAAATATTTGGCAGTGTGTGTCCCAGTCAAGTTGACACATAAAATTAAAATCATGAGGCGGAGAGTGGCGAGCAAAAGCCCAGTGACCCACCAACAGTCCACTCTTCATCCACTTGAAATCAGGTTTTAAGAAAATTCAGCTCTAAGTTTGTCTACAAAATACCTATTTTCTTACCTGCTTTTTGATAGAATATAATTCTTAAGTCCTTGGCAATTAAATTTAAAAATTACCTCTTGTAATAAATAACGTATACAAGTATGTAGAATTCATAATTCTTCCTTTTGGAATACTGGATTGAACCCTAGTCTCAGTAGTTTTATTTTTAAAATGCCCTATGCTGCATAAAATAATCTATTGTGGCTGGCCTGAATGGGTCTTTTACTGAAAGAAGGGCAAGAAAGGAGGGAAAGAAGGAAAGAAAAAAGAAGCCAATAAATAAATGGGTCACACCTCATTCAAGGCTGGTCTTGCCTCAAGGGTAGTACATTTGAAACATTCTATGCCTCTGCTTTTGGGGCCTTACAGAAACTCATTTATGCTCATTAGCCTTCATCAGTGGGTCCTGCCAACAGCCAGCATTTTTTCATTACACTCATTTTTCAGCAAAACCTCATTAGCTAAAGAAACCAAGCAGATGCTTTATACATCTCAATTCCAATTGGAGACACTGCACCCGCAGTATTTTTCCTGTAGGAGCCAAGTAACAGGATACAGCAGTTTGAACACAGGCGCATCCTGACTGGAACACATTGGCATCTTGTTCTGACATTTCCAACCAAGCCAAAGCAGCAACATGGAGAAAATTAATAGGGAAGCAGAGAAAAGGTAAGTAGAAATACCTGAGGAATAACAACATCAAACATGGTTAAAGAGCTAAACTCAGCTCAAGAGGAGAGCTGGCCAGGGAGAAAATGGCCCTGTAGGATCCCTGTATTTATATGCCACATTAATGATAATATAAGCTTTCTACTTAAGAGGAAAACAAATGAATTTTAAAAAGTATTCCCAGATCTCAGACACATAGGTTCAAATGCCGGAATGAATAAATCAGGCAATGTCTTTTGACAGCAGGCCTTTCAATGACTGCAATTATCTTGGAAGAGAACACTGATCATCACTTTGTCACAACGAATTGATTTGTAAAACTGTTTTCCCTCCTTTCTAAGCACTCGCTGTAACTGGATATTTCTATATTTTTATCTTAAAGAAATGACAGTGCCAAAGATCTTCCTACTTCTTGGAAACAATGCTAAAATGACTATATGGGCTCAGGTGGAGAAAGCCTGACTCATGGGGCTCATACAGCTTTAATCACAACCAGAGGGAAGAACAAATTATGGGAAACTTACAGAAACACATCAGGAATAACTGGTAAAAGGAGGGGAGACAGGGGAGGCAGCGGCAGAAGAGGGAAGCATAGTTTCCAAAACTCTAGTCATTTCCCTCTCAGGGTTTTTGTCACTTCAGAGGGCTTCAGGTCCTGGATTACAACCAATGAAAGGCCTCTAAATGGTAGGTGAAAGGAAACCACCTCTTTAGAATCATGGGGGAAAAGGAAGCAAGCATAGCAAGCCAACTGGCTTTGGTTCTTCCCTTTTAAGTGCATGTACTGAGTAGATCAGTTCCCTGATGTCTGAGCTGAAAATATCAGAGATGGAAGGGGCCATTTTTATCACCTGGTACTTGGGGAGAAGGGTAATGAAAAAGGTGTCTACTAGAGAGACTGGGTGGCAGGACTCCACTTATTCCAGAGCAGCACAACTTTGTTGTTTTTGTTGCTTCTGGTTTGGTTTTTTATTTTAATTCTGGTATAGTTAACATAGAGTACTGTATATGCTGAGATTTTGCCTAAGATCTTGTGTGAAAAATAGGTTTCCTTGAAAAAACTCAGTAATCCATTTGATGGGTAAGGAGACTGAGGCCCAGCCAGAGGAAATGGTCTAGGTCCTGTAGCAGCAGAACCCAGGCCCCTACGCTGATCTGGTCCAGAGTTCTCTCTAACACGTCAGACTGCTTCACCTTACTGGCTATACAGTCAACGTGCCAGTACACTAAAGAAATGTTAGGCATGTGACTCTACTTATGAGTGGAAATGGACAGGCCACATATGCAGTCATTCCAATGTGAAAGCCACCTAAGAAGGGTGGTCTTGAAGGGAGAGAGGTATAAAAACTTGTGCTACTTTCTCTTTCAGCATTTTATGCTCATCCCAAGGACAAGAAGCTTGGGCTAGTAAGACAGTGCAAGGGAAAAACTGTGGCTTTATAGCTGCTGGGTTAGAGATCAAACAGCTACAGAGGTATCCAGCAAGTTCTAGAATCCAGCAAGCCTTAACCATATATAGCTGTCTTCACTGGTTGAGGCCAAACTGTTTCTAACATGGATTCTCAGAAAGGACCTGACTGCAGAGGAGATACCAAACCATCACTCAAATGCCTTCCATACCCTTGAGAGCACAATTCAACAGTGTTGTATACTAGAAATGCTCCCACCTTAGAGAGTTTGCTCATTCATTCATTCATCCAGACATCATGACAGGTACTAGGAATGGCAGAAAGACAGATGAAACATTATCCCTATTCTTCACGAACTCCCCATGTAACGGAGAAGACAAACTTGTAGTTTAGTAGGGTACTAAATACAATGCTCTTAATGGTTGCTCTGAGGGCAAAAGAGGAAGCATCTAATTTAGACTCAGAGAACTAAGGAGAACTTTATAGAAAAGGTATCTGAGCTGTTTGTTCTTAAAGGATAAAAACTTGTCATTAATGAATTTATTTAGTAAATATTTATCTTCTGTTATGTGTCAGACAAATAAGACAAAATCCTTCTCTCATGAAACTTCCATTTCAGTGGGGGAGAGAGAGATAATTAAAAAACAAATAAAATATATAGATAACTAAATAATAAAAAACAATAATAAATAACAGGACAAATTTAAAGGGTAATATAACAGAGTGACTGAAGATAGGGGCTATTTTAGATTGATGGTCAGAAAATAATTCTTTTAGGGGGTGTCATTAAATTTGAGACTGAATTCAAAAACAAATGAGCACTTCAGGCAGAAGGAATAGCATGTGCAAAGGCCCTGAGATGGAAACCCTTGAAGGATTAGAGGAACTGAGAGGAGAGTGTCTGGAACATAACAGGCAAGCAAAAGAATGATAAGAGATGAGGGTGGCATTAAGGCCTAGCAGGGCTTACTAAGACAATAAGGCATTTGGTTTTCAACCAAAAAATGAAAAGCTACTAAAAGGGTTTCAAACAAGAAAAAAGACAATGTAATTTACATTTTTCAGAACAATAGCAATAAATACATATATTGCACATACTATATATGCCAGGCCCTGCCCAAGCATTTTATGTATATTAACTTATATTATGATGGCTACTATATAGATATGGTTTGCAGAGGGCAGAGTGGACGCAAGGAGGTTACCTGGAGGCTGCAATTGACAGACGGTCACATGGGTTAGAGCAGTGGGAATGAAGGAGTGAGTGTAAAGATTTCAAGAATATTTAGGAAATAGAACTGGCAGGACTGGATTTGGAAGGGGAGAAGTAGTGACATAGCAAGAGAGAAATCAAAGATTACTTTTATACTTTAACAGAGTTTAAAAGGAAGAGGGAATGTTCAATGGTGTTGAATATCTTGGAGGCCAAACAGACTTAATTAGAAGATCATTAGTAACCTTTTGCATGTGGTTTTAGTGGAGTGGTGGTAGAAGCAGCCAAACTGTGTACAATAAGCAGTGACTGGGAGTTGAGGAAATGGGAGATGGTGGCAAGTACTTTTCCGCAATGTCTGAAAGGGAAAGAGAGGCCCTTAAGAGAGAGGCACAGTTGAGGAAATATATATATATATATATTTTAGTTTTTTTGGTCAGGAGACAATTAAACATGTTTATAGATTCAGGAGAAGAAATAGGTAGAGATATCAATATAGAACATACAAAAGGTTGGGGGGGGAAGTTGAGTAGGTTAATGCCTACCATGGGGGGTTTTCTTAGGCTTCTGGGATTCAGAAAAAAAGACTAATTCATAATTAGAGGCAAGGATGTCAGCATGTACTAGAATCCATTAGTTTGGCTTTAATCTTTATGTTTCTGGACCCTTCTGAGAACTTAAAACTCTATCTCCCACTTTTAACAATTTTGACCTAATACAACATGGAAGGCTCAGGTTCTGCTACGGAGGATTATTCATTCTTCATTGCCACATTTAACTCATATATTCTTGGGCTGACTTTATTAGTTTCTTCAGTCTCTAATTACTGTGATTAGAAGAGTCATAATCAGTGTCCAATTATCTGACCATGCCACAGCGTCTCTTAAAATTCATCTTCATAGGGGCTCTTGTGTGACTCAGCCGGTTAAGTGTCTGCCTTCAGCTCAGGTCATGATCTCAAGGTCCTGGGATTGAGCCCCAGATAGGGCTCCTTGCTCAGCAGGGAGTCTGCTTCTCCCTCTTCCCTTACCCCCGCTAGTGCTCTCAATCTCTCTCTCTCTCTGCTCCCCTCTCTCAAACAAATACATAAAATCTACAAAAAAAATTTTTTAAAAATTCATCTTCATAAACCATCTGGCTCTCCTGACTATAGGCTCCCAATCTGGAAGTTGTTTTAAATAAGATTGGCAAAGGGTCCCTAGGTGGCTCAGTTGGTTAAGCAGCTGCCTTAGACTCGGGTCATGATCTCAGGGTCCTGGGATCCAGCCCTGTGTCAGGCTCCCTGCTCAGCAGGGAGTCTGCCTCTCCCTCTCCTACTCCCCCTGCCCCCTATGTGTGTGCTCAGTGCTCTCTCTCTCTTTCTCAAATAAATAAATAAAATCTTAAAATAAATAAAATCTTAAAATCAATCAATAAATAAGATAGGTGAAAATAATAAGATGGTCACAAAAATAAATACAGAGAACAATAAAATATAAAGACTCTCGTGGATGTTTATGAGATTTATGAAAATTATTTATTAAATTATATGAAAATTATATGCATTATAGGAATATGGTTTTCTCCTAGCTTCTGAAAGTAATTTTCAAAAGATACATTTCTTAGGCCTTATATTCTGACATTTCTAATTCAGTATTATTCTTAAAAACTATGGTATACAACAGGATAATGCAATCTGAAAAAAGACAATGGACAATTAAGTTGTAACTATTCCAAAACAAAGTTATCAATATATGGCTAATTTTTAAAATGGAACTACTCCAAATTTAAAAAAAGAACCTGTCCACATTAAAACACTGGTTTGTATGTGTACAGGGAGAGTCTTAATCAGATACATACACAGAAATACAAGGAATTTAACTTGTCAAATATTCAAATTAAGTTTTTCTAAGCTGAATATAATTTTAAAAATATATTCAAATGGCTCCTTACTTAATGAGGCCAATGATTCCTTTACATCCTTCCCAATTCTTCACAAATTCAAATCTTATCTGCTGCAAAGTAGCCCAACTATAATGTTTAATCAATAGAAATTATAAAAGTTTATACAAGAAGTATTTTAATATATGATGATCATCAAGAAGGTCAAACTCTTTGACTACTCAAAAAACAAAAGTAAATGAAAAATATTCCAACTCAGGAGAAAGCAAAGGAATGGCAGAAACTACATAGTGGTCTCACATTCCTACTGGTAAGTAATTGGCTGATAAATGAGTATTGTTGGCCTGGCTGTATGCTAGTTGTTTTGTGGGAGATGCAATAATGTAAGTTATGCTGCTTCCAACTAAACTAGCTAAGTCATAATTAAGGAATGATGAGAATATAAAAAATGGCATGAATAATAAAAGCCCTATTGACAATGATTCTTTGCTTGACCAAACTTTAGTCAGGCTCCTGAAACTTCTCTTAGGCTCACCTGTGTGCTTCTTTGTAAAATTCAGTTTTAGCAATAATGCTCCTAATGCTATCTGACCTTCCTTGATATCTGATCAGGCTCCTCATCTTCCATGACGTTTCCTCTTAGTAATTTTCCATCCACTGACTCCCACCCTGATCCTTAGCTATAAATTCCCACTTGCCCAAGCTGTATTTAGAACTGAGCCAAGTCTCTCTTCTATTGTAAAATTCCATTGCAATGGTCCCTATACCTCCTGTGATGTTCCTGAATAAAGTCTTCCTCATCATCTTTAGTAAGTGTCACTGAAGTAGTTTTATTCTTTAATCCCATGCAGTAAATGTACATTTTTCACCATGTATGCCACCATTTAACCATGTACACTGTCATGTAACCATGGTATACATGGCTCCCCTGGCCACACTTCAGTACCCCTGGGTTCCAGCTTTAGATCTGTACCTGTGTGATCTTAGACATGTCACTTCTCTTTGAATCATTTCCTGCTCTACAAAATGAGGGAGTTAAAGAAGACACTCTTGATAATCTTGAGTATTCTCCTAATGCTACTCTCTTAATATTCTACCAGTGAAACAAGAAGAAATCAATTCCTCTCTGTTACAGTTACGGGTAGTTTTATGGCTTATACAGACACATTTGATTAATAAATAAAAGATTCCCAAATCTGGGCAAAGGTCTAAAACAATATGTTTGGATCAAGTATGTCTTAGGGAAGGAAAAATTTTGGAACATGATTTTCATTTTTATGATTTTTATTTAAGTGTAAACTTAAATTGTTTTATCTTATAATCCTTTGCCTTATTTTCATCAGCTAATGAACACTATGAAATATAAATTATTTCATGTAGTAACAGAAAAGCATTAAGTAGGGACCTTTTAATGAATAGAAATTTAGCCATACCAATAGTCTTAAAAATGGTATAATGCTGTATTAAACATCAAATCTTTTTTTTTTAAAGACTTTATTTATTTATTTAAGAGAAAAAGAGCAAGCACAAGCAGGGCGGATGGGAGGGGGCAGAGGGAGAAGGAGAAGCAGACTCCCCGCTGAGCAGGGAGCCAGATGTGGGGCTCGATCCCAGGACCCTGAGACCATGACCTGAGCTGAAGGCACAGGCTTAACCAACTGAGCCATCCAGGAGCCCCTAAACATCAAATCTTAATCAGCTCTTATTAGGATAAACTTCTAGAATATAAATTATTAGGTGTTTGGTAAAGGAAATCTTGATATAGCCAAATGAAAAAGCACAGTATAGACATTTAAGATAATATTTTATGGAGGGGCACCTGGGTGGCGCAGTCGTTAAGCGTCTGCCTTCGGCTCAGGGCGTGATCCCAGCATTCTGGGATCGAGCCCCACATCAGGCTTCTCTGCTATGAGCCTGCTTCTTCCTCTCCCACTCCCCCTGCTTGTGTTCCCTCTCTCACTGGCTGTCTCTCTCAAATAAATAAATAAAATCTTTAAAAAAAAAAGATAATATTTTATGGAAATAGTGTGAAAAATAACTGATAGTATAAATAAGTGTTAGTGACTGCAGAACTGAATATCCAACAAGGCTGCAACACATAATAAGGGAGCCTATGCAGAGTAATAAGCCAAAGTGTTGAAAATATGTTTTCCTCCAGACTTTACAGGATTTTTCTCATTCTCTTTAAAGATAAAGTAATATTACTTATAAAATAAACTATTGGCAATAGAATATATTTTTGTTTTATTGCTATTTTGCAATAATACTTATTTAGCTCTTACAATTTGTCAGACATTTTGTTAAGAGCTTTACACACATTGTCATCTTATTATATATGACTACCGTGAGTTAGAAATGATTATCACCATTTAATAGATGAGGAAAGTGAGGCTTAGAGAGATTAATTAAATTGTCCAAGGTCACACAGTTAATCAGTAGATGAGAATGGTTTTATAGCTGAGACTGTATGATATATAGCCAATATATTATGTCACCTTCTTAAAAATAAAAATTTATCACATATATATGTGGTATTCTTTAATCTTCTGGAAAATAATTTGTGCAAAAAATTTATACACCTGTATTTTCAGAAAACAAAATATGAGCCCCCCCTTTCGTCATTAATTTGAAAAACGAGACACCGACAAGTATACATGTTTGTAACTGAGATCTATATAAATATGTACATGATTTAGTAAGTAAGTACTGACTGTCATCCTAAATTTAGAACTTCTGCAGCTTGGAAAATAAGCTCTTATTATGACTAAAAAGCATTCCTTTCATATTGGCCTTTTCTCCAAAGACTGTCAAAGTAGATCAATCCATTTTAATTGGCATATTAAATGTGCTAGTCTACTTCTCAGATTCAAAGCTTGGGTGTCACTGAAAATGATAAATGTGAAACTGAATTCTCTCAAGGGTGCTTCAACACACATGATCTGCTCTATCATGATAATTACGCCATAAATGTAAAATACTGCTTCAAGTAGCTGACCAAAAATACTCCTATTTTATTCACCAGTATGACAGCAAAAATACCTGGAACTCTCCAAGGACCTCATGAGAGAACATCACTCCTTGGGGAGGTAGGGGCTCCTAAAGCCCAGTCCTCTAGTTTGGAAGAGGGCATCTCCTTGTGAAATGGCTCATTAAATCAGAGGCAATTAGAACAGGACTAAAGGGTAAAGTTTTCTTCAAAGATCAATAGATGTTTAAAAACTGTTAGTAGATTCAAAATAAGAAAAAGGGGGGAAATAGGAGAGTCACAGGTAAGTTCATAAATTTATTCACGTTTTTGAAAAAATATGATTTTTTTTCTCAGAGTAAAATGCCAGGAATATAAGTAGGCCCAGGGGGTTGGCCCAGAGCAGAGGCATAAATTGAGACCTGCAGTAGGTTTGCTAAAATAACACTAGATCATAATATTCCTGTACACCTTTATTTTGGACCAAAAGCCTTGCTTTTCTACTTGGATCTATTTTTCCTCTTTTACATTTCAGCCATAGCTAAAAGAAGTCTTCATCTTGTTGATGAACTATTTCATTATATCTCATGTGTATTATTGGAACTTTTAATTTTAATAAGTTCAGTGGGTTAATTAGAATGATGATATTAAATGTGTTTAAGCTCTTTTTTTTTTTTTTTTTTTACTTCCAATTTGACATTTTTCACAGTTCTGGATATTTTTTATCAAGGCATTCAATTTTCATTGCCCGTGGTATAAATACTAGTTGAGAGGAAACCCTCACTTCCCTTAAAGACTAGACAGTATTACCTGTCTAGAACCTCTGTGTAGCTGTGGCATATGCAGGGTAGGTGTTCAGAAGTATTTTTGATGCCTTGGCTATTTTATTCTGTTTTATTATGATAATCACAAGAACTTCTGTTGAGTACTCAAATTTATTCCCATGCTTATAGATAAATTTGGCTTTTTGGTCCCACACAAACACTTTCTTTACTTGCCAACCAAAAAAGTGGAGTTTTTTTAATCCTTTAAGTAGAAATTATGTCTCAAATTGACTAAACTATTTGGGAGCATTAGAATGAATTGAACCAAATAAAACTGAGCCTCCTCATGCAAAATTTCCTTAAATCACCTAAGATTAATAAACCTTTAAAAACTGTGAACAGATTTGAAACAAGAATAGAAAAGGGAAGCAGGTATAAGTCCATATTGCAGGAGTACTATATAACGAAGCTACTAAATTAGGAGAGGCTTATAACCTTTCTTGGATTGGAGCAAACTCAGTTCCTGAACAGATGGTCTTCTACCATTTAATCACTCTTTAACTCCCTACAATCTGGCTTCTGGGCACACTCTCCACTAAAATCACTCAAAGGTTACCGATAACCTAGGATCATGGAAGCCGGGAACAGAAGTGCTAGAAGGAGATTTACGAATCAAATCTAGCCAAATAATTTTATAGATTAGAGAACTATACCCCAGATACATTAGGACACCTTCCCTAGATTACACCGCAGGTGAACCATACAAGGTGGAAGACTCACACCTGGATTTCTGCCAGGGCTGTGCTGTTCCTCCCAGCCAACTAGGTTTGCTTCTTGAATCTTCTTGAACCATTGTCTCAATGGTTTACCTTCTTGAACCATTGTCTCAAAGTCAAAATCCTCCACACTTTCTCATCCATTGATGCTGTTTTACCTTCTTGCTAGATTCCTTTGTTCTGTCCTTCTTTTGAATATCCCTTTACTCCAACATCTGCACTCCCCATACTCTGGCAAAGAACTAAGCCTCAGGCCTAGCCTTACTGTCTGCTCTCATAGTTTCAGTTTCCACCATGAACCATGTTAATAGCAACACAAACCTTGTACCTTTTCTTTTAAATTAACTCCTGGGCACCTTGATTAACTACCATGTCTGCATTGGAACTATCAAAATGCAAATAAAATAGCTAACATTTGTTGACTGTTTAACTATAAACCAGGAACTGTTCTAAGCTCTTTACTTGTATTAACTCTTTTAATCCTTAAAATAACTTTATGAAGTACTATTCCGATTTTTACATGTAAGAAACCTAAGGTACACAGAGGTTAATCAATTTGCCCAAGCTTGGATTCAAACCCATTGATTGTATTTCCAGAAGCTGTGCTCTTAACTGTTTTGCTAGGCAGAATGTCCAGCAATAAGAAATCTCCTATTTATACTTTTGAATATTAAAATAACATTTTCATATCAGAGCACTTTTTTTGGTGACTCTTCCTTTGATATTAGAATGGCTTATTTATGTAAAAATTCTGTTGCATTCTACATCTATTTTAAGAAACAAACTCAATTTTTCTCAAATTGGCTTAAACATAAAGAAAAAAAAAA
The DNA here is from genome assembly GCF_024610735.1 of Ursus americanus. Classification (NCBI taxonomy): domain Eukaryota; kingdom Metazoa; phylum Chordata; class Mammalia; order Carnivora; family Ursidae; genus Ursus; species Ursus americanus. Next base: position 6,303,523 of record NC_142147.1, on the reverse strand, counting down.
AAAACCCAATTCCTGGCTGGCCTTATACTATTACCTGTTAAATATGTTAGTTTCAGATAGAATCCTGCAAATCCTGCCAAAAGGAATTGTGTTTTCCTATTTAACCAGAAATCTTCTGTATTCTGATTAGTATAACACACATTTCAAAATAAAGTCCATTTGCTATACAACTCCAGAAACCCACCCCCCAGTTGCTATGAATGGATGTCCTCTACAGAGTTACCTCATTCCCAGTGGACAACTGTAATGCAGAATACAATGAATCAGTGATATGTACACAGTCAGCTGCTTACTTTGTACAGTAATTAGACCTCTTTGAAATATGAAGGAGCAGCAAAGGCTGGAAACAAACACCATCTTCAAGCAACCATTATCTCACATTAAAACAGCAGAGATGCTGTAGTGTGAACAATGAAAATCTCGTTCACAGATAATCAGTACGTTGCAGCACCAGAATTACCTAGGCAACAGAAAATGATGGACTCCCAAATGGGAAACAAGTTAGGGAGAAAGGAGAGGGGACTAACCACTCAAAGAAAGAAGCTTGCTAGCCTCCTGAAAGTACTTTCCTTTGGATAAGGAAGAGGGAAATGCCTAGTAAAATTACTAATGGTTAGACTTGCTCACTCGGTCCCATCCTAATGCTAACAGGGAAGAAGAAATTAAAAATGAGACCCCCTTAGTATGATAAATGTTACATATAATGTATCCCACTCTACATTTTGTACTAATGTGACATCTTTGCCCTTGATTTTCAGATCATTTCCACAGGCCTCTCAGTGTTCTAAAGGCACAGATGCAACTATTTTTCTGTGATGTGATACTGAGGTAGGCTGCGGAGGAAACAAGCTACTTCCTCTGTTAACTCCTTCACACCATTATGAAAATCACTGCTTCCAAACGCTTGACATCTTTTCCTCCTTTCCTTCTTCAGTTAACACCTTCATATTGGTTCTGCTACTTCACAGAAGTGTGACCTTGGAAAAACACTAAACCTCTCTGAGAATCACATGATCTATCTGTAAAATTGGTATAATATTTATTTCAGAAAACTGTTGAAATCATACATAATACATATAAAATCATTTGAACAGTGCCTATGAACAGGAGCACAATGAATAATGGTTATTTTCATCTCTCTCACTTCCTTTCTCTTGCCCTAGAAGACAAAGAAGAATACAAAGAATCCTCTGTGCTGAGGACCACGTCCGACAGGCAGGCCTGTAAACTAACAGCTACAGTAGGGTGGCAAGTGCTGTAACATGGAGTATAATAAGGACTATAGGAACGCAGGCTTAATGGCCTAGTTTCCAAAACCACGAGACTTGTTTTCAGGGAGTAATCTATGGGATGATTAGATGATATGGTCTTTTGTATAATTTATCTTTTCCAAATCAAATGTGACATAGGAAAGCAGGGGAAAGTGAAGCAGACACCGTTACCCTATTTACAAGAATAAAGGACAGACTAACAGTTTGGGGTAAATTATTTTCTTTCAAATGTTTCTTTATCAGGCAATTTGAATACTTTTCACATTTAATTTACTTGGTTTGCATTTACTTGTGGCCATCACAACTGCTTAATGATCACCTACTCTGCTCCAACCCCAGTGTTGGCGTCATCAACCTAGATCTGAAGCAGCACAGAGTGTAGATGGAGAAAAAGATACTTAACAACAGCAATGAGGTAAGACTCAAGCATAGGAGGTGAGGCCTAGGCTTCTGGTTCTAGACAGCAAAGTGAGTGCATACACTCAATTCTCATTTCTCTTTAGTCCTACAGAAATGACCACATAGATATTTAGGATAAACATAAAAGACTAAAGCCATAGCAATGAATAGAAAGAGGGCCATCAAAGAAGATAACGTCGGTACATTTCTAGTACAAAAGATGGCAAACGGAAGTGCATTAATGAATAAAGCAGAGCAGCGAAAGCCTATATAACCTAAACTATACCAACATACCAGAGTATCATAAAGATGCTGCCACAGGTATAGGAGCTGACCCACCAAAAAGAGAGGCCCCACAGGGGCACTTAGTTTGCAGGTACAATGGAGGGCAGACAGGAGAAGCGGGGCATGACACAGAACTGACTGAAGACCACAGGAGCCAGCTCCATGCTCCACATAGGGAACTCCAGTCATCATTAAAACAGGGTTCTCTCTTAACATATTGAACAAATCGGCTGTGATAAGTTAATACTTCTAGTGTAGGCAGTATCTTCCTCAAAGTAAAGTCTTTCACATTCTGGCATTTGGCAAAGGTGGTGAGGGTCTAGTTTGCTTCCCACCAGATCCCTGAGAGACAAAGCCCCCAGTCACATCTTCTTTATCTCTTGTTGAGGTGGTGGGTGGAGGAGAGTACTTAATATACTGAGGATAACCAGACTGTCTATCACATTAATACATAATTAGATAAATGAGGAATTACCAGGTATGTTACAAAATAACCAGCAGGATGAAAGAGAAATACCACATTAATGAAACACAAAAATTACCTTGGACGTTATGCTTAGTGAAATAAGCCAGACACAGAAAGGCAAATATTGCATGATTTCATCTATTTGAGGTACCAAGAATAGGTAAATTCATAGAGACAGAAAGTAGAATAGAGGTTACAAGGGGCTGGAGGGAGAGGAGAAGGCGGACTCCTCATTCAATGGGCACAGAGTTTTGCTGGGGATGATGAAAAAGTTTTGAGTACAGATAGCAGTGATGGTTATACAACACTGTAAATGTATTTAATGCCACCAAACTGTACACTTATGAATGGTAAAACAAGAAATATTAGGTAATGTATATTGCACCACAGTAATAAAAAAGACAAAAATCACTTTGGAAATTCAACAAATGGTGTCGTGACAACTGAGTATCCACATACAAAGAATGAAACTGGATGCGTACCTCACACACAAAATTAACTCAAAACAGATCAGAGACCTAATGTAATAACTAAACCTATAAAACTCTTAGAAGAAAACATAGGCATAAATCATGACCCTGGGATTAAGCAATGGTTTCTTAGATATGACACCAAAAACACAAGAAATCAAAGAAAAAAAAAACAGAAAATTAGACCACCAAAAATGAAAAACTTCAGTGCTTCAAACAACACAATCAAGAAATTAGACTGGTAGTCCACTGAACAGGAGAAAATATTTGCAAATCATATAAGGGACTCATATCCAGGATATATAAAAAGAACACTTACAACACAATAACAAAAAGGCAAGTAACCCAATTTAAAAATGACCATGGTATCTTAATAGGGATCTCTCCAAAGAGCATATATATATATACAAATTGCCAACAAACACATGAAAAGATGCTCAACAACATTAGTAACCGGGGAAATGCAAATCCAAACCATAATGATATACTACTTCTCACCCACTAAAATGGCTATAATAAAAAAGGCAGATAATAACAAATATTGACAAGAATGCAGAGAAATTGGAACCCTCATACACTGCTAGTAGGAGGGCAAAATAGTGCAGTCACTTTGGAAAACAGCCCAGCAGGTCCTCCAAATGTTAAACGTAGAATTAGCATATGACTTAGCAATTCCACTATATCCAAGAAAAATGAAAACATGTCACACAAAAACTTGTACCAATTTCACAGCACCATTGTTCATAATAGCCAGAGAGTGGAAATAATCCAAATGTCCACCACGAGATGAATGGATAAATAAGATGTGGTGCATACATACAATGGAATGTTACTGAGCCATAAAAAGGGATGAAGCACAGACACATGCTACAACATTGAAGGGCTCTGAAAACATCATGTGAAGTGAAAAAGCCAGTCACAAAATACCACATGTTACATGAAACCACTTACATGATATCACCAGAATAGAGAAAATCCATACAGAGAGTAGATGAGTAGTTGCCTAAGGCTGGGGTAGGGACAGAGAGTAAAGTAGAGAAAAGTGGAGAGTGACTGTTAAAGGCCACAGAGTTTCTCTTGGGGGTGATGAAAATGTTCTATAATTAATTGTGATGAATATACTAAGAACTGCTGAATTATTCACTTTAAATTAGTGAATTGGATAGGATTAATTATATCTCAATAAAGCTTTAATTAAGGAGAAAAAGACAATTCAAGGAATAGAAGAAATCTTAATTCTAATTTCTACTCATAGAAAGACTTATGAAGATAAACTATCTATTAAAAGAAAAGGAGGTGGGAACACGAAGGCCTAGACTGTTTTCCCTACTGCTCTTAATACAGTTATTCACCCTGAAAATAATTCAATGGATAATGATGACTCTGGGAGCTGGAAAGAAGAAGGCAGGCTGGACTGGTAAGAATGTCAGGACTTGAGGCAATGTGGTCAGATTCCTGAGATCCACATATGGGCGGAGCACCAGAGAGGCCTGTGGCCTAAAACAACCAACAGGCATAAATTAAAAAATAAACACAAAAACAATTAAAGTCTATTCTCTCTGGCTAAAGGAGGACTAGACAAGAGGAAGCACAACCTCTTTTGTGCTTGGGGGATCCAATCCTAGCTCGGCTGAGCTCCCAACCAATTAGTTGGCCAACGTGCCTTCAGCAGAAGCTTCAAAGCTGCAGTGGGCCCGCCCAACCTCTGCTTCACACCAGGGCACTGGTGGGCCAAAAGGACTGTAGCATCAGCTAAGAAGCCCCAGTGAACTGTCCTGATGTCTGCTCTCTAAGTTGGGCTTCAGTGGGCAGTCCAATTTATCTACAATAGCAACAGCAAAGCTCTGAGGGCCATCTCAACCCCCACTCCATAATCAGTGCACCAGCAGACAGTCTGATCTGCCTTCAGCTAAGCTTCACAGCAGTGACAAGCCAACCCCTGTTCCACACCTGGGGAACCAGTGAATGGGCTGATCCACCCACTTCAGCTGAACTTGGCGCCTCCTAGCCTTCCGCTCAGTGGAAACGCTGGCCAGACAGAAATGGCGTATTACCTATAAAACACAAATTTGAACTGACAAAGGATTTAATTCTCAGTGCTAAGAGAAAACAACTGTCAATCAAAAAATTCTGTGACTAACAAAATATCCTTTAGGAATGAAAGGGAAATAAAGACATTATCAGACAAAGGAAAACTAAGAATTATGTTCTGGCAGACCTACTCACAAATAATGTCTAAAAAAAGCTATTAAACAGAAAGAAAATGATAACAGAAAAAGGCTGGGATGTTCAGAAAGGAAAGAACAAGGGAACAGTAAAAAGTTGAGATAAGCACAATAGACTTTTACCTCATGAATTTCTTCAATCAAATTTTATGGTTGAAGGGAAACTTTTCGCACAATCTGATGTGCTGCTCAATAAATGCAGAGGAAATACTTTAAGAAATATGTTTAAAAAGTAAAAAAGGAAAGAAAACTAAATGGAAGTAAGGTTTCTACACTTCACTCAAAGAAAAATACTGATACCAAGAGGACTTTTGATAACTATGTATAGAGTAATTCCTGGAGGAACCACTAAGAAAATTTATAAAATCAATATACTAAAAAACATTTTAAGTAAATCAAAATGGAATTCTAAAAAAGTTCAAATAACCCACAAGATGTCCTTCAACAGGTGAAGGGTTAAACAATGATATGGCCATACTGTGAAAAACCACTCAGCAATACACAGGAACAAACTTGATATACCCAGTAACTTGGATCTATCTCTTTGGAATTAGGCTGAGTGAAGAAAGCCAATCTACAAGGTTATACACCACATAGTTCCATTTATATAACATTTGTGAAATGACAAATTATAAAATGGAAAACAGATTAGTGGTTGCCAGAGGTTAAGGAGAGCAGTGAGGGAGTGGGTATGGCTATAAAAGGGTAACACAGGGAAGGCTTAGGATGATATGGTGATGGTATATTTTAGTATCTTGACACTGGTGGTAGCCACACAAAGTTACACATGTAATCAAAATGGTTAGAACTATACACACACAAACACAAGTGAGTGTATATATAACATAAAATATGCATAAGCTCTATGAATTCTATCAATGTTAGTTTTCTGTTTTTCAAGATGCACTACAGTTACATAAGATGTTAACATTGTGGAATGCTAGTAAAAGGTTCAAAGGCCCTCTCTGGGTATTTCTTTGCAATTTCCTGTGGAAATATACTTATTTCAAAATTAAAAGTTAAAAAATTTGGGGGGCGCCTGGGTGGTTCAGTTTGTTAAGCATCTGCCTTCGGCTCAGGTCGTGATCCCAGAATCCTGGGATCGAGCCCCACATTGGGTTCCCTGCTCGTTGGGAAGCCTGCTTCTCTCTCTCCCTCTGTCTGCCACTCCCTCTGCTTGTGCTCTCTCTCTCTCTCTGGCAAATAAATAAATAAATAAATAAATAAATAAATAAATAAATAAATAAAATCTTTTAAAAAAAAGTTAAAAATTTTTATTAATTGACACCTCAAAATTTTTTGATTGTCTAAATTTGTTAATAATTGTGATAATAATTTTAAATAAAAAACCAGGAAGCTATGAAAGGAATAACCAGAGAACAAAGATGAGCTATTAGAAATTAAAAATATGACTTTGAAAAAAAATTCAACAGAAGAGCTGGAACAAAAAGTTGAGAAAGAGTCTCTGAATACAGAGAAAAAAAAAAAATCCAAAACCCAAACCAAACCAACAAAAAAACCCAAAGACACAAGAAACCATTAGAAAAAAAAAAGGGAAGAGATTCAGGGGATCATTCCTGTAGGACTACGATATGACTAATAAAGGAATCCTAACAGAAAGAACAGGAAAAGGAAAGTAATTATTTAAGAAAATTTCCCACGGCTGAAGAAAGTCACAAACTGAAAGGGCCCAAGTGCCAAGCAGAGCGAATGCAAAGACCCACAGAAAAATAGAAATTTTAGAACACCAAAATTAAAGACAAGGATATGACTCCAAAAATGTAGTTTTATTACAACGTGTAGAGTAACAAAGGTGATAAATAAAAGAATCACAAACGACTACTAAATATTAGGCGATAAAGATGGAAGAGAAGTTGAGGTATACCCTTTACAAAGAAACAACAGAAACTGTGCAAAGGTAAAACATCAAGCTAAAAGAGTTACATCACATTGTCCAGAAATTTGGAGACAGAGGTGAAAACGTATGGTTTTTTAAAAAAAGACTCTTCTGAAGACAGGGAAATGGCGGAATGGCCAACACTCCCAATGTAATGTAATGCAATTGCACTGTAATCTCAGCTGCATTATCTCACTTTTTACAGCATGCATTTATACAATTTTTATATATATTCAAAAAAAAAGGAGGCAATATCTGGGGCTAAGATTTTAAGGATTCTTTTTTTTTTTTTTTTAAAGATTTTATTTATTTATCAGAGAGAGACAGTCAGCGAGAGAGGGAACACCAGCAGGGGGAGTGGGAGAGGAAGAAGCAGGCTCCCAGCGGAGCAGGGAGCCCAATGTGGGACTTGATCCCAGGACTCTGGGATCGCACCCTGAGCTGAAGGCAGACATTTAATGACTGAGCCACCCAGGTGCCCCAATTTTAAGGATTCTGACTGAAAAGAGGCCAGGATTTCGGGATGTAGGTTGCCCTGAGCATGGAGGCCCCGGAGTGGGTGAGTGCAAGGTATTTTATTAGATCAGCAAGTCTGCGGAGACTGTAGTACAGGAGAATGGGGAGAAATTTGGAGAAACTGCAAGATACAGGTGAAAAACAAAAAACTTAGGTGCTGTGTAGGACCTTAAATGTCAGGATATGGAGTTTAGAATCACTCCTGAGGAGAGTAGGGAGTCATGGAATGTTTTTGTTTTTTGTTTTGTTTTGTATTTATTTATTTGAGAGAGAGAGAGAGAGCATGTACACAAGCAGGAGGGGCAAGGAGAGGGAGAGACAGTTTCAAGCAGACTCCACACAGCGTGCACAGCCCGACTCAGGGCTGGATCTCACAACCCTGAGATCATGACCTGAGCTGAAACCAAGAGTTGGGCGCTTAACCGACCCAGTGCCCCATCGTGGAATGTTTTAAGCAGGGAATTCCACTAATGGACCCAGGCTTTAAAAGATCATGTATTCTCAAGCACAGAGAATAAACAGAGAGACTGGAGTCAGAGAGAGATTATTAAAACCATGCCATCGGGTAGTAATGAAGTCTAAGTGGTACATGGCAGTGGGGCTGAATATGAAGAGACAAATATGAATGCTACTGTGAAGGCAGAGCCAATATGAGAACCATCTGGACAGAAGAGCTACTGGCATGAGAAGGGACCACTGAGGCAATGTCCTTATCCAAGACAAGGACTATGGAAAGAAAGGCAGGTTGGAAGAGAGAAGATAACACATTTGGTATTAGAAATGTGTTTTTGCTCATCAGGGAAATGCAAATCAAAACTACAATGAGATATCACCTCATACCTGTCAGAATGGATAAAGTAAAAAAGACAAGAACAACAGATGTTAGTGAGAATGTAAAGAGAAAGGAACACTATGCACTGTTGGTGGAAATGCAGACTGGTGTAGCCACTCTGGAAAACAGTGTGGAGCTTCCTTAAAAAGTTAAAAATAGAACTACCTTGTGATTCAGCAATTGCACTACTGGGTATTTACCCAAAGGATACAAAAACACTAATTCAATGGGATACATGTACCCCTATGTGTACAGCATCATTATTTACAGTGGCCAAATTATGGAAGTAGCCCATGTGTCCATCGACTGATGAATGGTAAAAGAAGATATGGTATATATACACAATGGAATATTATTGAGCTATAAAGAAAGAATGAAATCTTGCCATTTGCGATGACATGGATGGAGCTAGACAATATAATGCTAAGCGAAATAAGTCAGAGAAAGACAAATACCATATGATTTCACCCATATGTGGAATTTAAGAAACAAAACACACAAGAAAAAAAATGAGAGAGAAAAAGAGAGAGAGAGAGACAAAGCAAGAAACAGACTTTTTTATAGAGAACAATCTGATGGTTACCAGAGTGGAGGGTGGGGGATGGGTTAAACTGGTGATGGAAATTAAGGAAGGCATTTGTTGTGATGAGCACTGGGCAATGTATAGAAATGTTGAATTACTATATTGTACACCTGAAACTAATACAACACTGTATATTAACTAACTAAAATTAAAATAAAAATTTAAAAAAAATTTGTAATTCATCAAAAAAGAATGTGTTTTATTTTTTAAACAACTTTAGTGAGATATGATTGACATGCAAAAGCTGTACATATTTAATGTCTACAACTAGATGAATTGGAGATAAGTATACATCCAGAATTGTTGGATTTTAAATACTACATCTGTGGAGAGATGACCACCAAGTAGTTGGAAATTCAAGTTTAAATATTAGGAAAGAGGTTAGAATTAGAGATAAATATTTAGAGACATTTGTATGAGAAGTCTACTATTTCCCATGACATACCTTCCTCCCACACATACCTTCAAGCACACTCAAACATTCAAGTTAAACATTGACTACCTTCTATATAACAGGTGTTATGAAACTATCAGAGGTACTGAAGGTATAAAAATAAATGAAACATGTTCTCTGATCTCTGAGAACTTACATTCTAAGATCTCCAAAAGGTGGGTCTGGGGTTTTTTTTTTTGGGGGGGGGGGTCAAAACCTCACCATACTATAAGGCATATCTGCTGTCATTCACAATACTTTTCTTTCTACTCCTCTAAACTTACTTATAAGAGAGGACTTCTTTTATTTTCTAAGTAACATCAAAAGAAAACAGCAATTTCTGACTAGTGAGAAAGTAGTGAGGGAAGTCATCCCAGATGATATCACTTTTTCAACCCCAGACTTAAACCCAGGTATAAAAAGACTTCCCTTTACATGAAATTGTTATGGTTATTAAGAAAATCAGCAGCTCTCAATTTAGTCCTCATTGTTTTAGGTTTGTCATTTGTCAATAGCCCTACGCATACCTGAAGGAGTGGACAATTCCACTGTTGTGGCACACTCCTTGCTTTCTGGATTATGGAAACTTCTTTCTGCCATAACCTTTCTGTGAAGGAATGCATTGATTCAGCAGGCCTGAGCTGTTCAAACTCTGAACATTTCCAAGAAAGGAATATTTGCAGGATGGGCCCTTGGCTGACTTCTTGGAATGATCTGTCAGATAAGAGTGTCTTTACAAGCTTAATTAAGGGCATGGACCATATTGTACCAGTTTGTCCAGATGGTTTGATGCTAACAATGTGATTTACGGTCAACATCTATTTTGCTTTTTTTTTTCTTTCCCTCTGGGGAGCTAGAGTTTGAATAACCAAGGTCAGTCATGCAGGTGCTACATGCCTACATGACTGACCCTCAGTAAAAACCCTGGACACTCAAGCTTTAGCAAGTATTGGTTGGCAACATTTTGCATGTGTTTTCACACATCGTTGCTGGGTAATTGTGTCTCACATGACTCCACTGGGAATGGACACTGGGAAGCTTGTGCCTGGTTTCCTCAAGACTTGCCCTGAGTGCCTTCGATGATTTTATCTTGCATCTTTTAACTGTAACAAACCATAACTGTAAGTATCAGAGCTTCCAAATCCTGTGAGTTCATCTAGTGAATCACTGACACAAAGATACATGAGGACCTCTGACACGTCTTCCTTCAAAGTCAGGGACTTTTCTCCTTTCCAGAAATTGTCTGAACTTTACTACTCTCTATTTTTCCCATCATTCGGTAGGGTTTAAAGCACCTGGTCAATCCCCACAGATAAGTTAATTGCAAAGTCTGACCTGGTCAATAATGACCAAGAGAAGGGCACCTGGGTGGCTCAGTCGGTTAAGTGTCTGCCTTCGGCACAGGTCAGGATCCTAGGGTCCTGGGATCGAGTCCCATGTCAGGCTCCCTGCTCAGCGGGGAGCCTGCTTCTCCCTCTCCCCACTGCTCCTACTCTCTCTGTCTCTCTCAAATAAATAAAATCTTTAAAAAAATAATAATAACGCCAAAGAGGTCTCTGACATCAACATTTCAAGCACAGGGTTATGTCTGACTTCTCTATTTCATCAGTCAATGCTACCCAGTCCCAGCAACGGACAAGGTCATGTCTGGTCTTGGAAGCGGCAAAGGCACGTCACCACTTTATATATCACTACAACCAAGCTGCCAATAGGGTGGGGCATGATGGCTCCCAGCAATTTTCTGCTGCCAATCCTCCTGTCATCTCCTTCTCAGAAACTGTACACAACTCTGCACAGATGTAATCCCCATGAAGCTGCAAGAGAGAAGCCCTTGTCCTTACCCTACAGTAAGTCTCTCAGGCAGGATGTGGCTCTACCTGGGAGGCATGGCATAGATAATTTAGTAGCAACATTAGAAAACGATTTCAATATAAAAAATACACCTACACTCATGTATACTCTATAAGCTTTCTTGAATGGGAAAGAAAGAGTTAGAAGTATGTCAAAAATTACACAGAACCCATAGCCTTCCTTATATGTATCAAGTATGAAATAACTGTTTAAATTGTTAAATTGTTGATTTAGTTATGTGCTTTGATGCTCTCCAGCTCCTATCCCCACAACTCAAATCTGTGACCTATTCCTTTATTTTCTAAGAAAAGGCTTTGCGATTTCATTACCCTAAAGAAGTTGGTAACACATGTGAAATGCTATGTAAATGATACACACTAGTCTTAAAATGGCTCAGAGTCACAGCACTGGGTAATAGGAAGTTAAACGTATTCCCTATTTTACCATTTCTTCAAGTGAAATTGCATATTCAAATTTGTACAGAATGTATCCTTGTACAGCACTGACACGAGTGGTAACTAAGATAAAGGCCAAATCCTCACCTTACACAGGAGTTGAACAGGCCAGTGAAAAATTTCTAACACATGTTAACATAGGGATTTTATGTCCTTGAGAAAATCTTAACATTTATTTACAAGTCTCCCAAATAGCTTCTCATTTATAAACCACTCAGAGTAATTACATGTTTTGTTGAAGACCAGCAAAAGAATCAGAGAAATAGTATGACAGAATCCAATGGACCTGGTTGGCTTTCCCTTTCTCTCATAAAAACAAGTATTTATTTGTGTGTGTGTATGTGTGTGTGTGTGTCATTACATGTATATACACGTTTTTTAAAATAAAAGGGGCATTTGGGTTTCTGGTTTTTTGGGGTTTTTTTGCTCTTTTTAAAGTAGGCTCCATGCCCAGCATGGATCCCAATGCAGGACTCAAACTCACAACCATGAGATCAAAACCTGAGCCGAGATCAAGAGTTGAAAACTTAACCAACTGAGCCACCCAGGTGCCCCAAAAGAAGCATTTTGATTTTATAAGCATATCCTCTGGAAGTGCTGTTACTCTTATTAAATAAATGTTAACTGCTTGGAATCCCAGGCACACACTCAGGTTCATTCCCTTTCTCCTCAGGCAGTTTCCATAATCCACAACATTTTCATTTTAACAGTCCTCATTACTGGTATCATTTAATACTTGAGGGTTTGCTCAAATCAACATCAATCTTGCTGATCCTGCAAACACTTATTTTGTTGACACAACACAGTCTGAATCCATAGCTACTAAATGTAAAAAATCTTAAATTATTCCTTCACCCAACATGTCACCAAGTACTAAGAACACTCTGTCAGTCACTCAGTCCTGTCACAGGGACACAGAAATGGATAGACATTAAGCATAGGGCCTTTCATGGGGCCCCACTTCCACCTCATATATCCCCTTGCCCATACATACATACTGTATCCTCCCGTAGGCATTTAACACTTTAAACTCAACCACTATGAAGATAAAAATGTTTACCTGGAAGACATCCTGTTGGACACATCTGACTCAAACTTCTTCGTTAACAAATAATCTTTTACCACAAGTAAATCTTAACTAACCAGAAAAGAGAAAAGCCTTGCCCTCAGAAAAAGCAATAAAAACATATTCAGAGTAATATTTCTTTTTAAATTATCTTTAAACGTCTCTAGATAAGTCTAAATTAAGAAAAAAAAATCTCTTTACTTGATTGGAAAACCTCATGCTCACGTTACGCTGATTCTGTAGTGGGACATAGCGCTGGACAGGATCAATGTCTTTAGGACTGATTAATTCATCAGCTGAAAAAAAAAAAGGGAAATGACATTATCAAAAATGCATCTGTACAACTAGACCTAATAAACCTATATAAACCAACTAGACCTAATAGCAACAGAACACTTCATCCAACAAGAGCACAATATATATATCCTCCTCAATGCACATGGAATATCTTCCATATACTAGGCCACAGAACAATCCTCAATGAATTTAAAGAATTAAAATTATATAAAATATGATTCTGACCACAATAGAATGAAATTAGAAAAAAATCAATAGGAAGAAATTTTAGAAATTCAAATACATGGAAATCAACACACTCCTAAATAACCAGTGGGTCAAAAAAGAAGACAAATGGGAAATCAGAAAATAGTTTCTAATACATCTTCTGATGAGATGATTGAAAATTAAGACACAATATACCAAAACTTATGGATGTAGCTAAATCGATGCTCAGAGGAAAACTTGGAGCTGTAAATGCCTATATTAAACAGAAGAAAAACTTGAAATCAGTAACGTATCCTTCCATCTTAAGACAGCTGATGAAAAGGAGAAAACTAAATCAAAAGCAAGCAGAAGGAAGGAAATAGTAAAGATTAGAGTAGAAGTTAATGAAATAGGATATAGAAAAGCGATAGGGAATACAAATGAAACTAAAAGTAGATTCTTGAAAAGCTCAAAAGTGGACAAAACTTTAGCTAGACTGACCAAGAAAAAAAGAAGACTCAAATTACTAAATCAGGAATGGAAGTTACGAACATTATCACTGACCTTCAGGGTTAGATGAACAATGAACAAATGTATGCCAATAATTTAGATATCCTAGATGGATATGAACAAATTCCTAGAAATACACACATTATCAAAACTAACTCAAGAAGGAACCAAAAATACAAACAGGTTTTTATTTATTTATTTTCAAGACTTTATTTATTTATTTGAGAGAGAGAGAGCACACAGAGGGAGAGTGAGAGGGAGAAGCAGACTCCCCACTGAGCAGAGAGCCCGACGCGGGGCTCAATTCCAGGACCCTGAGATCATGACCTGAGTCAAAGGCAGATGCTTAACCGACTGAACCACCCAAGCACCCCTATAAACAGATTTATAACAAGTGACTGAAACCTTCTGGAAAAAACAAAAAAACAAACAAAAAAACACAAGCCCAAGACATCATGGCTTCATTGGTGAATTCTACCAAACAGTTAAAGAAGTAAAACCAATCTTTCACACACTTTTCCAAAATAGTAGGAAATACTTTCCAACTCATTCAAAGAGGCCAAAACTACAAAAATCAAAACATAAGAAACAAAGAAGAGATGAGATAAATTGAACTTTGTCAAATTATAACCTTGTGGACTTCAAAGGACATGATGAAAAAAAGTGAAATGACAACCCACAGAATGGGAGAAAATATCTGCAAATCATATATCTTGTAAGGGACTTCTGCCTTGAATATACATAAAAAAATCTTATGACTCAATTAAAAAAGACAACACAATTAAAAAATGGCCACAGTACCCGAGTAGACACTTCTCCAAAAAAGACACACAAATTACCACTAAGCACATGAAAAGATGCTCGACAACATTAAGTCATTTGGGAAATGCTTATCAAAACCACAATGAGATACCACTTCATATCTATTAGGATGCTCTTATCAAAAAGCAGACAAGAACAATGGTGGGAGAGGATGCAGAGAAAATGGAGGCCTCATACCTTGTTAGACGGAATGCATTACGGTACAATTACTTTGGAAAACAGTCTGGAATTACTCAAAATGTTAAACACAGAGTTACCATATGACTCAGCAATTCTACCCCTAGGTATATACCCAAGAGAAATGAAAACATATGTCAAACAATAACGTGTACATTAAAGTGCACAGCAGCATTATTCATAAAAGCAAAATAGTGGGAACAATCTAAAAGTCCATCACCAGAAGAATGGATAAATTAAATGTGGTATATATATACAACGGAATGTTATTTGACCATAAAAGAATTAAGTGCTGATACATCAATGAACCTTGAAAACAGGTTACGTGAAAAAAGCCAGTCACAAAGGAAAGGAATTATATGATTCAAGGTATATGAAATGTCCACAAGAGGCAAATCTACAAGTATAGAAAGTAGATTAATTAGTGTCCAGTGTCGGGGGAAAGGGTGAAGTGATTAGAAGTGAGTGGGGAGTAACTCGGTATGAGGTTTTTTGAAGGGTGATAAAAATATTCTAAAATTGACTGTGGTGACGGTTGTTCAAGTCTCTGTGAATAAACTAAAAACCACTGAATTTAAACTTGGAATAG
Source organism: Ursus americanus (assembly GCF_024610735.1). Classification (NCBI taxonomy): domain Eukaryota; kingdom Metazoa; phylum Chordata; class Mammalia; order Carnivora; family Ursidae; genus Ursus; species Ursus americanus. The sequence goes on along the minus strand of NC_142147.1, from coordinate 6,288,193 downwards.
GTTAAGATATAGTATGTAAATTATACCTCAATAAACCTGTTCTAAAAATAAAATATTTGCATTCTCTCAAGAAGGAAACCAGTTCATGAAGGGGAGACAAAGTGTTTCTTGATATTAAATTCTAAAAGATTTCTGAGATAGGGCATTTTTCATGGGGCACTAACCAGCATGAAAGCAACGGCTTCAACTGCTGTTGTACTAGAAGCCCCTTTCACCTGGTAGTTCCTTGTGGCAATTTCGGATAAAATCCAAGGACATAACAATGAAGGCAATTTAGAGTGTATGGAAGGAGAGGGTGGGGAGAAGGTATTAAGTCAGTGGTTCTCTGCTGTCTTCTGCTGTAACAGCCCTCAGAGAGATGCAGAACCTCAGGCTCAATGTGGCAGTGACTCTCCATGGACATGGAGAGGACCATGCTGGGAAGGGGTGGTGGGAAGAAAACTCTGAAGTGTAATTCTGCATAACCTCATGGGAGCGCAAGTTGGCAGTATCTATGCAAATTTGCAGCCGGCATACTCTGTCCCGGCAACTGCACATCTATAAGGTTATCTCAGTTATACTCAGGCATGTAAAGGTAATTGAATAATAACATTAAAAAAAAAAGAATTTAACTTCTCCCAAAGTGAATCAGCACAATTTCTGCTGCACTTAAGCTATGAAAATGCCTTAGTTCATATTTGATCTTCAATTCTTTACTGATTACATAAAAATGACACCATGCTGAGTTTTGTATAAATTCACCTGTGTATAATATTTAGTAAAAAAAAAAAAAAAAAAAAAAAAAAAACAAACCTCATTTTCCATAGATTTTTAGGTACTTCTTTTAGTCAGTGAATAATTCTGAGAAACAGAGCAGAGAGTCAACTACAAAAACACTTATAAATTTCTTTGCAGCTGGGGTAATGTCTCTCATTATACAGGTATTTCTATTCTGGGGTAACTTCAGGGCACGTATGCAATGCTATCCAATAGATGAAATCACCAAAGGTGTTTTTAGTAACTCTGGAAAGATGTTTTTAATAATAATAAAAGTGATATCAATGGTAGCATGACAAGAAAAAGGAGGAATAGCTCAGCCACTGCTGCCTCTGCCACGGGAACCACAGTCAACACTTAGATGGTGCTTACTATGTTCCTAGCCTCATTTGAGCATTTCATGTATACTAATTTATTAATCCTCACCACAACCGTGTCATTTTACAGATGACAAAATGGAGGCATAGAGGGGCTCAGCAGCTTGCACACAGCAGGTAAATGACAGAGCTTAGATTCAAACCGTCTCTCTCTCGAGTCTGCACTCGTAGCCCAGACTAATTTTACCCATGAAGAACACAGATGGAAAAGATACCAAGAGGAGAAAACATTAAACAAATAATTTAGACCTTCATATGTTATATTTTTCCTATTCAAATCACAGAACATTCCTCTCTCTCTCTCTCTCTCTCTCTCTATATATATATATATATATAGACTTTTGCAAAATTTAAACCAAACCAATATCGTCTTAATTATGGCAAATACCACCATATATCAGTTGAGCTCATGATGCAGGGTTGATTATTACAATGATATTCTAAATAGCACCAAATTGTTTCCCTATCTCATTTGTCTGATCATTGAGATGTGAAAAAATTTCCACTACCAACAAGCATTTTACATAATTAATGTTTCACTGTCTTTCTACAGAAATGAAATTCTATCTTTATTATTTTGTTATTTATAAATGATGACAGAAAAATTAAGAAATCTTATATCCTTGGAAAGCATAAATGCTAATCTATTCAAATTGATATGGATCAAACAGTTAACCTAATCTCTTGAAAAAGCTTATTTCTTTGCATTTCCTTCTCATTTCTCTATTTGTACTGCACCTATATACCCAGCTTGACTTTCCAACTTACACCATGTGCTCATCTATAACCCCACAGGCTGTATGCGTCTCATTCATGGCTATTCCCCACTTTCTAGCACAGCATCTGCCATATAGTAGGTGCTCAAGAGACTTATTAAAGAAAATAATAAACTGGTGGGTTAACAAATTTGGAAACATCAATTGCTGTAATCATTGCTTTAATTTCCATTATGGTAAAAGTGACTAATGCCTCAAAAGATCAGGTTATTAGACATTTTTTTTTCACTGTATTGATTTTTAACATTCAGGAGGCAAAACAAAGTTCCTCACTGTGCTGATTCCATGGCACTGGCTTTCTGGTGAAGAGTGAAAGTCTGAAAGGACTTGTCCCCGACCAACTACAGAATATTTAAAATGAAAATAAGGGAACAAGGATAAAAGGGCAATGGCTTTCTACATTTCACACTATGGTAACAAACCTCAGATAATCAAGCATTTCTATAAATAGGGACAGCTGTCTTTAAATCTTTAGATAATAGATTAGGTTCATTAATATTTGTATATTTTTGTGCATAGAAATTTTATGAAAAATACACTGGGTTACCTCAGTCATTATTGAGGGTAGAAAGAAAATATCAAGAAGAATTTTTGTTTCTTTAATAAAATGACAATTCAAAGGAAATTTAACAGAGCAAGTAAATTTTTTTTATCATGACACCAAAATTACATAGGACACACTAAAATAGGCTCAGCAGATAATTTATAGGATAAAATTATGTGCTTCAAAGCCTAACTGATTCTCAGATGCAGTGACACATATTAGTAACACATGTATTAAGAAATAAGCTACAGAGAAAAACAAAATGTAGATCCTCAACTTCATACACTAAACCAAAAAAAATTCAAATTTATAATTTTTTATTATTATTATGATATGTTAGTCACCAGTGTGTTTTTAACTCAATTGACTAACATGGATGGATTTCTTAAAATTAAATGTTAAATTCCATGGCCAGAATTAAGTTGAAAAATAATGATAGATCTAATTATATAAAGATTTTAAATTTCGTTCATCAAAAAGCAATGCAAAAAAGTTCAGAGGCAAACAAAATAGGAAAATACCAAAGAGGTTTAGTACAACTAATATATAAAACATTCATGCAGACTGATAAGAAAACCCATAAAAATCAAGGTTAAAGGGGCAAAGCAAACTAGACAATTCATAGAGGACAAAAAATGAAAAAGAAATATGTTTTTAACAATAAGCATGTAAATGAAAACAGGATACAAATTAATATCTTATTAAGTTAGTGAGGTTTTTATTTTTAATGAGCATATTTAATGCCACAAAGGTTAGAGGTGACACAATCACCCTGCAGACTCCTGAAAAAAAATCAGTAAAGTGTCAGTCATGGGCTATGTGACCTGGGGTGAGTTGCTAAACTCTTCTGAGCCTCAGTTATGACACATGGTATCCATCTCATAGAGAAGTTAGGAAGATTACCTTGGATAATACTTATAAAGGACAGAGCACAGAACTGCATACATTTTAAGGCAGGTATTACTAGTATTTCTGGGAAACAGTCTGGCAGTATGTATACAGTCTTCTCAGACTCTAGGCATCACTACTTTTATATTCAATTTTATTAATATATTTAAGGATGGGATCATAAATTTTTGTATAAGTTTTCTAGCCCTAGAAGCAATTCAACTAAAAATTTTAGTTTTAAGAAAGCCAGAAATTTGTATAATAAGCTAAAGGAAGAAAATCTTCCTAGGTGAAGCTTTTAAAGTCATACTGTATTACATGTGCTCTCAAGATGTTTATAATGCCTGCTGCACAGAAATCCCACTTCAGGGCACTAGCAATCACACTGATACCATGAAAAAGATAACAAAAGTGCTTAGAAATCGGTGTCTTTCTGCTTGAAGTTTCCTGAAGTGTAACAGCTGTGAAATCTCTTAGCAACCACAATGTAGAAATATACCTGTATACTCTTATCTGTTCGTTTTATCTTTAACTGATCAGTAACAAAACCATGTGCTATACTGAATAAGGAATCAACTCCATTTGAAGTCAAGAGACCAATGAAAATCAAGACCTCATGCACACTAGGGGGCACTTGATCACTAACTTTAACTTTAAAAAGCACTAGATTTCCAGGCTTAATTAGTAGCTTTTATATCTGACGTCAATTGGGCAAAAAATACCATGAATGAAATCAAATGCAAATGGACTTACCTTAGTTATAAACATTGGAATTAGGAAGTAATATATCAGAATAACTAGGCTGCCCTCAGAGAGACAAACGTATTTCCTACGTTGTCAAATTTTTGGTGTAGAGCTAGTGGATAATCAGTGACTAGCATACAGTAGGCCTCTACAAATAGCAGCTAACTCATGGAGAAGATGAATGGTTAAGTAGCAACTAGGGAAGCATTTTATTCTTGTGATATTTTGTAGCTATGGAGGTACCTACAAGCAGGGCCCATGAGTATCCTGAATTGCCTGGTTAATAAGAACTACGAAACATACCGTAACAAATACTATCTCCTACATGATGGCTGAGAAAGGGAGGGAGGGTAGAAGGAAGTACAGGAAACAGAACCATTTAAGTATGTATCTGTCCCATAGTAAATGCTTTGTGTATATTTCTTCATCAGTTAATCCTTATAAAAATAAAGAATCTGATACAGAAGTTAAAAGTCATGTGGCAAGTAGTAGAAATTGCATTGAAATCCTGAACTGTCTAGTTCCTTAAGTTCACGACTCCAAAACTCTTAATCTTTCCATCACAGTCCAAGAAAAACATGAAGAAGAGAAACTAGCAAAGAAGGAAGTGAAGGAAAAAGATTATTATATCAGAGAAATAATTTATATCAAATGGTTGGTTACAAGTGTGCTGGGTGTTAATAATCGCTTAAAATTCAGTTTCTACTGGAAAATAAATTGGATTTCAAATAATGACTTACCAAAGAACATTAGACACCCAAAAAATTAAGTTGGCAACTTTATATGTACATAACATTTTGGATATTTTAAAGTACCTATATATGTATTTTATCACTTTAAAAATCCCTTATTAACACTCCTAGGAAATTCAGTAACACCCACCTCAGAAAGAAAAAAAAAAATCCTTTGTGAAATTCAAGAAAATTTTCAGTCACCTGAATATTCTGGTAGTTTGTGTGTGTTGGAGAAAAAGTTGTAGTTAATTAAAATTGCTCAGTATTTTCAGGGCACCTGGGTGGCGCCCAGGTTAGTTGAGCATCCAACCTTGATTTTGGCCCAGGTCATGATCTCATGGGTCATAAGATCGAGCCCCACATCAGGCTCCGAGCTCAGCAGGGAGTCTGCTTGAAGATTCTCTCCCTCTGCCCCTCCCCCCACTCGTGCATTTTCTGTCTCTAAAATAAATTAAATCTTTAAAAAAATTGCTCAATATTTTCAAGTTTAATCAGAGAACATACCTTGCTTTAACTCTTCATATTTATTATTAGTGTTTTCAAAGTATCCATCCTAAAAAAATTCTTCCATACACCTATCTTAAGTTATACAGTATATACTGCTCTAAGCTTTAATGATTTGGCATCTTATAGTGGTGCCTAAATGATGGCAAATGATCATGAATGTCTGAGGTACAGGATAAGGAAAGTTAACTGTTAGATGCTGAAAAAAAAGCTAAAGTCTAGAAGTCAGATTTTTTAAAGCTAAACACATGGTATGTTAGTTTCTCTTTTTAAAAACACTGAATAAGAAAATATATTAAAGTTAAGTAAGGGCTTTGAGGAAGTTTTAGAGTAAGTTATTATTAACCTTCTGTTATATTTCTCTTGTTTTCTTAACCTCAAAAAATTCAATCCAAAGATCATGATTTTCAAGTGACTTTAATGTGATAAATACTTTTAAAGTTATTTTTGCAAAACACTTAAAAAGGTACACCCCAAAGATACAAATGTAGTGATCCGAAGGGGCACCTGCACCCCAATATTTATAGTAGCAATGTCCACAATGGACATCATCCATTGTCCAGATGTCCATCGACAGATGAATGGAAAAAGAAGATGTGGTACGTATACACACACACACACACACACACACACACACACACACACACAGGAATATTATGCAGTCATCAAAAAACCCTGAAATCTTGCCATTTGCAATGATATGGATGGAACCAGAGGCTATTAGGCTAAGGGAAATAAATCAATCAGAGAAAGACAATTATCATATGATCTCACTGATCATGTAGAATTCAAGAACAGAGGATCGTAGGGGAAGAGAGGGAAAAAAATAGAACAAGATGAAACCAGAGAGGGAGACAAACCATAAGAGACTCTTAATCATAGGAAACAAACTGAGGGTTGCTGGAGGGGAGGGGGGTGGAGGGATGGAATAATCGGGTGAGGGACATTAAGGAGGGCATGTGATATAATGAACACTGGGTATTATATAAGCCTGATGAATCACCTCTAAAACCAATAAATACAGTATATGTTAATTAACTGAATTTAAATTTAAAAATGTTTTTTAAAAAGGTACACTGTGTTCTATAGCCTGACCATCTCTTACGTGGACAGTTTCTAAACTTCCAAACTTAAATAACAATTAAAGGTATAGCTAATGATCATTTTATTCTAAGATTAGTTAAATGTTCTATCTTAAAATATGTCTCATCTGGTTTAAAACAAACATGTTTATAATTTATTGACCTATTTTATAGCAACCACTGATTTTCTTAAAATCTAAATTTTCTAAAGAAAAAAATACTGTAAAATTAACTATACTCTAAGAATACACTGGGTAGTTCAGGTCTTAGGCCAGGAAATAGCAGATTGAGTCTTTCTGCTCTAACAATGGGATGAAAGTCACATAGTTTTGCTGCATATTCTTATTAGATTTCACTGGATACAAACTGGCCTGAATTAGTATAAGTCATATATTATAGAATAATTTCAAAGATTCACTGTTCTATTATTTTCGGGTAACTCCAATTAACTGCCGACAAAATGCTGTCAAGCAGATATCCAACCTAGCCTCCTTTAATGAATAAATAAGACTTTGTTAGTAAATGTGGTGTCTGGAATCTCAATAACATCCGTAGACGTTTGATGTTCTTGGGGACAAGTATACAATAGTTAAGAGCAACTAAATGATTTAGTCTTCTGAGGTCTTATTCATCTTAACCAGTGAGTTTATTAACCAGATGACACACAGCTAGGTCAGAGTGCTAATAAATATGTAGCATCTCTTTTTTCAGTAGGTAAAGAGAAATTGACTCTTTCTTTGAGGTTTTCTTCTTTTTGGTCATGAAACAGAGATGAGAAGGTATGGCCTGGACTATTTTTGTTCCACACTCATCTTAACATAACAAAATGCTATCCAGACTGAAAATCTGTGTATACTCAATACATTTATTTTAGAGTAAGGAGGGTCCAATGCTTTCTTACTGATTGATACTATTTTCGAGCTCTTCCTTTTTAAAACCCCAAGTTGCTTATGTATAGTACAGTCAATTCTGCATTTCCAATTCATTAGCCTTCTCAATTTTATCCAAGACTTTGCTCAAATAGCACTCTTTCTAGCACTCAATCACAGACTAGATATAGAGCAAAAAGCAGGATGATAAAGGTTTAGATATCAAATTCAATATCCTAAGTTCCAGTATTCAACCTCAGAATCAGAAAAATTTCATCATGCTCAATTGCTATTTCCAAGCTGCAGATATAGGAATTTATGATTCTGATGTTAAACTTCTTGTCTGTAGATCAGTTAACTACTCCTTTACTACAACATGTTTTATTTAGCTGTGAGTATCACCAGAAGGCTTCTTTGTATTCATGCCAGTGAGATGGAAATAACGTTCTAACCAGAGATAACCTTGCAAACTTGGCTTGATTCTAAGAAAACTACTTCATGTATATATGTATTTTTCTTTTGGAAAATCTAAAAGCAAAACCTGTATAAATAATATCAACTCCTTATCAAAAAGCTGTCCCCTTAAAAGAAGAAAATTTTTCTACAGGTTCTTAAATTAGCATTAAGTATATATGGAGAACCAGAAAATGCAGTTAGGAAACAAGCAAACTGAAAACAGCATTAACTTAATTTTCTCTTCTTTGGTTAGCTTCTGTGTGCTCTTACATGTCATTTGTGTAAAGCTTGAATTGGAAATCTGAAATATTTTTCCCTAATGGAATGTAAAAAAAAAAGAAACCAAAGATGATTACTCTTACAACACAAACAAATTTAGCATTTATGCAGTAATGCTGGGAACAACTAAGACAATAACACTACTTCACAAAGTAAGCAGTTCTTTTAGTGCACGTACATACAGTATTTACAATCAGCCTGTTTCATAATTTGTTTGCCATTAAGGAATTCTGACTCTAATATGATAGCCTTTTTGATGGGAATGCTAATAATATTTGAAATTTTAGCAAGCAATGATGCAGAAAGATGCATAATAATGCTTTTGTGTGTATGTTCATTAAATTAGCCTTCATCTCAATGTGTCCAAAGTACTCGTATTCAGCAGAAGTTTTGGAATAAGCTGAAAAATCTTCAAAAAATTATGAATAATGGTCCCATTAAGCCTCTAAGCTAACCGAGTAAATCACCAATGTGTATTTATGGGAAAGAAGAGAACTTTGAGATAACCAATTCCTTTTGGCAAGTGGTTTATTAAAGCTATGACCAAGCATAAAATCAGAATTTTTTTATGTTATATAAAAGTAACTCAAAGTTCCCACAGCCTCCTGCTAGAAACCTATCCACCATGCCGAATGAAGCCCTTAAATGATCATAATGGTACCCACACCTATTTGACACTCTTTCCAGAAACTGTCCATCACTATTCAGTGAAACAGAGTATTAATATACCTTACATACTAAGAAACTCCCCCAAAACCTCTTAATGGTATGAAACACCACCCAAATCCAAGAAAGATGTCAGCAAAAATATACTTATTTCTAACAGCTTAATATCAAGAGAAAAAAAAATGTTGCCAACCTTCTCCACTTACCCAGGAGTTTTGCAATGATATAAAGGGCTTGTCCCCAAAGAAAGAGTTTTCCATCACGGCCACAGTTGCTAGGAAATCGCTTTTGACTACCAGGGTTTCTTTTCTCATATTCCACAAAATCAGCTGGCACATAATAGTATTTTGGTATGACAGGATAACCTATAGAGTTTAAAAATAAATATTTGAAATATAAAAATCAGTGTCCTTCCCAAATTTTCCCTTCAAGAAACTGCAGTGTTAGAAAGCAGAGAGAGATAGATTGTAAAGGAAGAAACAGATTTGATAGACTATAGGAAATTGGATATATCAGCTTTCAGAAACTGCCAGTGAAAAACATGGAGAAAGCTCCTTGATTTTAAAGCATTAATTTGACAGCATAGGTTATGCTTTAGCCAATAACATGTACATAATCTCCTTTAACAACATTTAATTTTAACAGCTTTAAATGAATCAATAAAAATACAGTATGCAAACATTTAGAGCCATAAAAGTTTTCTTTAATAGGATTAGTCAGTAGAAGCATTACAAATGAGATACTGTGTAATCTCAAATGAAGAATTATAACCCTGAGCCATTGCTTAAAGCAAAGAAATCCCCATTTTAAACATTAAAGCCACTATCTACCATTCAATACCACTGAAGATGAAAAAAAATCTATCCTCCCCTTTGACCAACTTGTTTAAAAACATTCCTTGAAGGGCACGTGTCTGATGAACATCAGTCCATAGTAAAATTATTATTCCTCATAAAATTGCACAGATTTCCCAAAAATTTGCTTCCTCCATACATGAACCAATTATGATATTTGGTTTGTTTGTTTATTTTAAATTTATTTATTTATTTATTTTAAATTTGATTATCTAACATAGAGTACATCATTAGTGTTTGACACAATGTTCAATGATTCATTAGTTCCATAGAACACCCAGTGCTCATCACATCATGTGCCCTCCTTAATTCCTGTCACCCAGTTACCCCTTCCCACCACCACCTCCCTTTCTGTAACCCTCAGTTTGTTTCCAGGAGTCAAGAGTCTCATATGGTTTGTCTCCATCTGTGATTTCTTCCCAATCAGTTTTCCCTACCTTCCTCTGTTGTCCTCTGCACTATTCCTTATGTTCCACATATGAGTGAAATCATATGATAATTGTCTTTCTCTGATTGATTTATTTCACTTAGCATAATCTCCTAAAGCTTCATCCATGTCGATGTAAATGGTAGGTATTCATCCTTTCTGATGGCTAAGTAACATTCCATTGTATATATGAACCACATCTTTAACCATTTGTCTGTTGAAGGGCATCTCAGTTCTGTCCAAAGTTTGGTTATTATGGACATTGCTGCTATGAACATTGGGGTACAGGTGCCCCTTCTTCTCACTACATCTGTATCTTTGGGGTAAATACCTAGTAGTGCACTTCCTGGGTCATAGGGTAGCTCTATTTTTAACATTTTGAGGAACCTCCATACCGTTTTCCAGAGTGGCTGTAACAGCTTACATTCCCACCAACAGTGTAAGAGGGTTCCCCTTTCTCCACATCCTCGCCAAAATTTATTGTTTTCTGCCTTGTTAATTTTTGCCATTCTAACTGGTATAAGGTAGTATCTCATTGTGGTTTTGATTCGTATTTCCCTGATGGCTAGTGATGTGAAGGACTTTTCATGTGTCTGTTAGCCATTTGTATCTCTTCTTTGGAGAAGTGTCTGTTCATGTCTTCGGCCCATTTCTTGACTAGATTACTTGTATTTTGGGTGTTGAGCTTGAGAAGTTCTTTATAGATCTTGGATACTAGCCCGTTATCTATAATGTCATTTGCAAAGATCTTCTCCCATTCTGTAGGTTTCCTTTTAGATTTGTTGATTGGTTGCTTTGCTGTGAAGAAGGTTTCCATCTTGATGAAGTCCCATCAGTTCATTTTTGCTTTTGTTTCCCTTGACTTTAAAGACGTGTCTTGAAAAAAGTTGCTGTGTCCAAGGTCGAAGAGGTTGCTGCCTGTGTTTTCCTCTAGGATTTTGAAGGATTCCTGTCTCACATTTAGGTCGTTCATCCATTTTCAGTTTATCTTTGTGTATGGTATGAGAGAATGGTCCATGTTAATTCTTCTGCGTGTGGTTGTTTTATTTTCCCAGCACCATTTATTGAAGAGACAGTCTTTTTTCCATTGGATATTCTTTCCTCCTTTGTCAAAGATTAGCTGAACATAGAGTTGAGGGTCCATTTCTGGGCTCTCTATTCTGTTCCACTGATCTATGTGTCTGTTTTTGTGCCAATACCATGCCGGCTTGATGATCACAGCTTTGTAATACAGCTTAAAGTCAGGCATCGTGATGGCCCCAGCTTTCGTTTTCTTTTTCAACATTCCCCTGGCAATTCAGGGTCTTTTCTGGTGCCATACAAATTTTAGGGTTGTTTGTTCCAGCTCTGTGAGAAATGTCAATGGTATTTTGATAGGGATTCCACTGAACGTGTAGATTGCTCTGGGCAGCATAGACATTTTCACAATGTTTATTCTTCCAATCCATGAGCATGGAATGTCTTTCCATCTCTCTGTGTCTTCCTCAATTTCTTTCATAAATGTTCTGTAGTGCCTAGAGCACAGATCTTTTATCTCTTTGGTTAGGTTTATTCCTAGGTATCTTATGGTTTTGGTGCAATTGTAAATGGGATTTATTCCTTAATTTCTCCTTCTTCAGTCACATTGTTAGTGTATAGAAATGTAACTGATTTCTGTGCATCGATTTTGTATCCTGCCACATTGCTGAATTGCTGTATGAGTTCTAGTAATTTTCAGGTGGAGTCTTTTGGATTTTCCACATAGAGTCTCATGTCATCTGTGAAGAGCGAGAGTTTGACATCTTCTTTGCCAATTTGAATGTCTTTTGTTTCTTGTTTTGTCTGATTGCTGAGGCTAGGACTTCTAGTACTATGTTGAACAACAGTGGTGAGAGTGGGCATCCCTGTCGTGTTCCTGAACTTAAGGGAAAAGCTCTCAGTCTCTCCCCATTGAGAATGATATTCACTGTGGGCTTTTCATAGATGGCCTTTATGATATTGAGGTATGTTCCCTCTAACCCTCCACTGTGAAGAGTGTTAATCATGAAAGGATGCTGTATTTTGTCAAATGCTTTTTCTCCATCAATTCGGAGGATTATATGGTTCTTGTCTCTTCTTTTGTTAATGTGATCTATCATGTAGATTAATTCATGAATGTTGAACCACCCTTGCATCCCAGGAACAATTCCCACCTGGTCCTAGTGAATAATCCTTTTAATGTATTGTTGGATCCTATTGGCCGGGATTTTGGTGAGTATTTTGGCATCCATGTTCAACAGGCATATTGGTCTGTAATTCTCGTTTTTGATGGGATCTTTGTCTGGTTTGGAGATCAGGGTAATGTTGGCCTCACAGAACAAGTTTGGAAGTTTTCCTTCCATTTCTATTTCTTGAAACAGTTTCAGTAGAATAGGCATTATTTCTTCTTTAAATGTTTGGTAGAATTCCCCAGGGTAGCCATATGGCCTTGGCTTCTCGTTTTTGGGAGGTTTTTGATTACTGCTTCAATTTCCTTGCTGGTTGGTTATTGGTCTCTTCAGATTACCTATTTCTTCCTGTTTCAGTCTTGGTAGTTTATAAGTTTCCAGGAAGGCATCCATTTCCTCCAGATTCTGCAGTTTGTTGGCATACAGCTGATGGTAATAAGTTCTAATAATTGTCTCTATTTCCTTGGTATTAGTCGTGATCTCTCCCTTTTCATTCATGATTTTATTAATCTGGGTCTTTCTCTTTTCTTTTGGATAAGTCTGGCAAGAGGTTTATCTATCTTATTAACTCTTTCAAAGAATCAGCTGCTAGTTTCATTGATCTGTTCTACTGTTTTTCTAGTTTCTATTTCAATGATTTCTGCTCTAATCTTTATTATTTCTCTTCTCCTGCTTGGTTTAGGCTTTATTTGCTGTTCTTTCTCCAGGTCCTTTACATGTAAGGTTAGCTTGTCCATTTAGGATTTTTCTACTTTTTTGAGAGAGGCTTGGATGACTATGTACTTCCCTCTAAGGATCGCTTTTGCAGTATCCCATAGGTTTTTAACTGATGTGTTTTCATATTCATTGGTTTGCATGAATTGTTTAAGTTCTTTTTTAATTTCCTGGTTGACCCATTCATTTTTAGCAGGATGCTCTTTAACCTCCAAATGTTTGAGTTCCTTCCATATTTCTTCTTGTGGTTGAGTTCCAGTTTCAAAGCATTTTGGTCTGAAAATATGCAGGGAATAATCCCAGTCTTTTGGTATGGGGAAAGACCTGATTTGTGACATAGTATGTGATCTATTCCGGAGGAAGTCCACGTGCACTCGAGAAGAATGAATATTCTCCTGTTTTAGGATAGAATGCTCTGTATATATTTACAAAGTCCATCTGGTCCAATGTGTCATTCAAAGCTCTTGTTTCTTTGTTGATCTTCTGCTTAGATGATCTGTCCATTGCTGAGAGTGGAGTGTTGAAGTCTCCTACTATTAATTTATTATTATCAATATGTTTCTTTATTTTGGTTATTAATTGGTTTATATAATTGGCTGCTCCCATGTTGGGGCATAGATATTTACAATTGTTAGATAATCTTCTTGGATAGACTGTTTAAGTATGATATAGTGTCCCTCTACACATCTCTTACTACAGCCTTTGGTTTAAAATCTAATTTGTCTAATATGAGGATTGCTACCCCAGCTTTCTTTTGCAGTCCGTTGGTGTGGTAAATGGTTCTCCATCCCCTCACTTTCAATCTGCAGGTATCTTTAGGTTCAAAATGAGTCTCCTGTAGACAGCAAATGGATGGGTCCTGCATTTTTATCCAATCTGAAAAGTTGTGTCTTTTGATGGGAGCATTCAGCAAATCTACATTCAGAGTAACTATTGAAAGACATGAATTTAGTGCCATTACAATGCCTGCAAAGTCCCTGTTTCTGTAGATTGTCTGTTACTTTCTAATCTATGTTACCCTTGGGGTCTCCTTTTACCTACAGTATCTCCTTTAATATTTCTTGCAGGGCTGGCTTGGTGGTCACATATTCCTTCAGTTTCTGTCTGTCCTGGAAACTCTTTCTCTCTCCTTCCATTCTCAATGACAGCTTTGCTGGATAAAGTATTCCTGGCTGCATGTTCTTCTCATTTAGTACCCTGAATATGTCTTGCCAGCCCTTTCTGGCAGATTTCTGTGGATAGGTCTGATGTTATTTTGATGTTCCTTCCTCCATATGTAAGGAATCTCCACTCCCTAGCTGCTCTCAGGATAGCTTCTTTGGCTCAAAGATTTGCAAGCTTTACTATTACATGTTGGGGCATTGATCTATTTTTATTGATTTTGGGAGGGGTTCTCTTTGCCTCTTGGACATGAATGCTTGTTTCCTTCCCAAGATTAGGCAAGTTCTCAGCCATGATTTGCTCAAATATACTTTCTAGCCCTCTTTCTCTTCCCACCCCATCTTGGATTCTGATGATTCTGCCACTGGTTCTTTTCAAGGCATTATTAAGTTCTGTAAGACTTTCTTCATGGGTTATGAATTGTTTCTCTGTCTTTTCCTCAACTTCCTTCCGTTCCATCAGCTTGTCGTCTACATCACTTATTCTCTCTTCTGCCTCCTTGACCCTAGCTGTTAGAGCATCCAATTTAGACTGCATCCTATTCATAGCATTTTCCGTTCAGCCTGAGTAGATCTCGTTTGCGCCTTTAGAGATTCTGTATTGTCATGTATGCTTTTTTTAAGCCTAGCTATTAACTTTATAAGTACCATACTGAATTCTATATCTGACATCTTGCTCATATCCATATAGATTAGCTCTATGGCAGAGAACATTGCCTCTGGTTCCTTCCTTTGTTGTGAGTTCCTACTTGTAATCATTCTACCCAAGGAAGAATGGATCAGCAAATGAATAGAGTCCAAAATATCAACCACGACCCAAGCAAAACACACCATAGAAAAAAAATCTGAAGTGGTCTGCAGCCACCAAAGAAAAATAAAGCCAAAATGAAAAAAACAATTAAAAATGTGGTGGAGAGATTATAATCTCTCAGGGTGGACAAAGCAGGGTGATCTATTTGTTCCTGATTGAATTTAGGTCTCTGTGTTAGAAGATACTACAATCCAAAAATGCAACAAAAACAAAGTATATATACATATATATGGAAAATAAAATTCAACAGAGTGAAAAAAGGACTAGAATGAGGCATAAATCTATAAAATGTTGATGTAAAATAAAGGTTAAAAAGTGACTTAAAAACATAAATTGGTAAAATAAGGATCTAGTTGTAATGGGAAAAAGGTAAAAAAAAAAAAAAAAAAAAGTAAAATTTTAGACTGGAGGAAAAACAAGTCGTGAGGAAACACCTGGAGCTCAATACATTATTTTCCCCTAGTACTGGAGTTTTACAGTCCTGTGGGATCTATTGGCTTGTCATTCACCTGTTCTTCCAGTCTGTCTTCTGGGGGAGGGGCCTCCTGTTCTGTTTCTCGGGTTTCTTTGCCTGGGCAGAGTTGTACCATCCCTTGTCAGGGGGACGGGCTCAAGGTGAGCTGGTCTCTGTGTGCCTTTTGCTCCCTGGTGGCTTTCCGTGCCTCTTCAGAGGGTCAGAGCAAAAATGGCCTTGACTGGATCCCTGGCCCAGAGCCTCAAGATTACAGACCCCTTCTTCAAAAAACTTTCTGGGTCAAACCATCTCCACTTCTGTGTGCACCAAGCTCCACAGAAACCTGTGGGTGATGGGGACTGCAATTCTCCTAGGAGGATTGCTAGAGACTTGAGAGTGTCTCTGCACTTTGTGTCTTTGGGACTGCAAGTGTTTGTGGGTGGGCACATGTGCAACCTGCTCCACTACTCCCTGGTCCCAGCTGGATGCCACCCTATTGTCCTTCCCAGAGCCACTGCTACCCTGAGAGCTGTTGGCTGGTCGTGGGCACAGCCGTTTGGATCTTCCAGGTGTTGGTAACTGGCCTACACATCCCAGTCTTTGTCTGGGTGCTCAGGCAAAGAGTGGCCTCCCTACCGGCCTGGCTCACAGTTTATGGCAACCTGAGCTGAGAGTCCCTCCTGGGCTCACTGACCATAACCAGTTATCCTGCTCCGCTGCTTGGGCACTCTATTGGTTCAGGCACCCTGATTCTTTCTGTATCTCCTGGGATCCTGAGACCATATTGACTCACCTAGAATCCTGCCTTTTCCATTCCCTGAGCCCCTTTCAAAAAGGCAATCAATAGTGATATTTGTATCTAAAACCAGTAAAAAAGGTCTATGATACACAAAGAATAGTCTGAACATCACTCTCCGGACATGATAAAGATTAAACTGGTACACTAAACTAGCCCCTCAATGCATTAATGATCTACCACTGAATACTAACAGATCTGATTCAAGGGCTTGGATTTCAAATAATTCAAATATTATAATCATTACAGCATGCATTACATTATTTCTCACATTGGACAAATTATTATTTGGAGCATAAAGATATAAATAACTGGTTTCAAAAATTAATATTTATTTGGAATTCAATGTTTATCCACAAATATTTCACTACTTTAACATTACAAGTATTTTAAAGGGTGAGCACACACTGTGAACTTTTTATTTGAAAGAAACTTTCTATTTGTGGAAAAATGTAAAGAATATCACAAACCTCACCTGTGGGAGGATTGGGGCCCAATTTTATAATTGCAAATTTGTGCCCTGGATCCACAGGACCACCCATTTTTTACCCACACATGATTTTTCACTTTCAGATAAATGTTTTCAAAGCTGTTTACTCAAGAGAATATGTTCTTATTTTATTAATACTTCCAAACCCCAAAGAATCTGAAGCTTCTTCCTCGAAATTCTTTGAGACTTAGTTTTCTAGTCATACTGAAAAATCAATTATATTCTTTTATGGGCCCTGCTGGTGTTTAACTAAAACCAATATACTACTCATAAGAGTCTTTTAGCCATTACTAAAATATTAAACCTATCCTCAAAGGATGAGACATTAGCACAAGGCAGACATTAAAAATACTATGCTAAAGGTCCAGAAGCAACTCCAAAGAAGAGGTCAATATGTTCTTGGCAATGGTAGTACCTTGAGCCTATGGCAGAACCTCTTAAGGTAGCCATCTGGAGGGGGCAGCATTCACCTGAACATAGCATTTCGGATGATCTGGAGAACAAGCAGTTACTCTATATTACTGTCACACTACACAGAGTGAACGAGTTTCACAGTAGGTAGCAGAACAAGAACTTTTGCCCACCTGGCAAACTATTTTGCAGTTGGTACAATCATAATCACCTAAATTTATTCATCCTGTCTTGCCCAATGAAGTTCTTTTATAAAAACACACTTATAATAACAAATTAATAGATTATGCTTTATAATTCATTCAAGGCTCCATTCATTTTTTACAATTTAATATAAATTGTTATATTTAAAAAGGAATCATTTATACATTTCTAAGGAACATTAAAGAAATATTAGGAAGAATTTCTTGAAAAACAATCCAACTATACCTTCTGTGGTCTGATGAAGTACTGGAGTCAGAAGATCCTGATACTCCTTTACTTGTTTGGGATTGCCTCTAAAAACTCCTAAAATTTAAAATATAAAATCCAATAGCATCTGAGCTCAACAAGTACCACACAAATCTTGCCTTAGAAAACTCTCCTAGCTCACGGGGCACCTGGGTGGCTAGGTTAGTTAAGCGTTTGACTCTTGATTTAGGTTCAGGTCATGACCTCAGGGTTCTGAGATCGAGCCCCATGTTGGGCTCCATGCTGGGTGTGGAGCCTGCTAAAGATCTCCCTTCTCCCTCTGCCTCTCCCCCCACTCTCTCCCTCTCTTAAAAAAAAAAAAAAAGGAAAAAGGAAAAAGAAGTGAAAAAATCTACCAGCCCAGTTATGATTACTTTGGTAATTTTGTATGTAAATGATAAAAATAAAATTGGAAATACGTAATGCAAATATGTATGATATTATTCCATGAAATTAATTTTAGAAGGTCATATTAGCATTTAGAACTGAATATTGAATTTCAATTGAAATTTCCCTATTCTTAAGTGTAAATGTTATAGACATTCACAATGTCAAAGATTATAATATCCATTATTACTATTCATAAAACTTTCTCTTTGCAAATATGAAAATATATTTGTATCATTTCATAAATATTTCAAAGTATTTTTTAAAATTCTTTAAATGATTTAATATTCACTCAGAAAGCAGAAGAGCAGCATATATAAATGCAAAGCAGTTAGTATCACTGAAGTATAGTCTATTTTGCTAGCTGAAAGGGTCACATTTAATCTGCTTTTCTTTAAACCACGTATATCCTATAGCTTAAATTTTAGGAGAAAAGCTCACTTACCATCAATCATCATGTAAAGGAAAAATATGGGAAATTCACATTCAATGCCATCAAACAGCTAAAACAGAAAATAAAATATTAAAAATTTCACTGAAGTTAATGAGAACAGTTACATTAGTTAGAACAATTATATTAATTAGAACAAATTAATTACATATAGAATGATTGTTAGAACAAAGTTAAGATATATAGAAGTATATAGATTATACTGTATAGTCTAATCAATTATAGTATATAGGATATACATAGAAATATATAGTAATAACAAAATTGGACTGACATAAGTAGTTTCACTGCTCTTTTTAAAAAATTCTTAGAACTCTTACTATTCAAAATCTCATTCATTTAATCCATCACACAGTAATCATTCATTCAATAAATATTTACTAAGTATTTAGTAATGCCTGGCACCAACTAGACAGAGGGCTACGAAGACAAATAAATAGAGAACCTGCCCTCAAGGGCTCCTAGCCTAGTGGGGAGTCAGGCATGTAAATAAACAGCTATAGTATCATATGAGATGTTTATACATGGTACATCAGAAACATAGGAAATGAAATACCTGAGTCTGCCCAGGGGTTGGGAAGGGATAATAGGAAAAGAGATGGTTCAATTAAGCCTTGATAGATTTCTCTGGGGAGATGAGCTAAGGGAACTCCATGCATAGAAAACAATAGTACAAACTACAGATGCATGGGAGGACAAAGTTTGCTAAAGAAACTACCAGCAATTCAGTATTTTTTGAACGAGCAAGCAAGAAATCGAGAAAGTTAATGCCCAAGAGGTGGGCCAGGCCAGGCCAGCCAGATCAGGAAGGGTCTGGGAAGTCATGCTACAAGACTGAGACTTTTATCTGGAAGTGACATGGAACCAATGATCAATACTGAGCAGAATCAGATTTACTCATCAGATTTACTTACTAGTTGGAGAGCTGACAGTACTGAAGAGAGTTTTAGGGCAAGAAATAAGGAGATGTTATATTAGCCTAAACTGAGGTTTCTCAATTTCAGCACTATTGACATTTTGGGCCAAATAATTCTTAGTTGTATGGGCTGTTCTATGCAATGCAAAATGTTGAGTAGCATCTCTGGCCTCTACCTTCCCAATGCCAGTAGCACCCACTAAGTTGTGACAATGAAAAATGTCTGCTAATATCGTCAAATGTCCCCTGGGGTGCAAAATCCTTTGCTTATGAATCACTAGCCTAAATCAAGGAGTTAATAGAGAGGAAGGGACAGACATTAAGATTTAAAAGAGGTTAAATCTGATAGGCCTGGGAGTGACAACGAGAGCTGAATGAGACAGAAAAACCTAGAATGACTCTCAGGTTTGGGGCTTGGGCAAAAGAGTGGGAATTGAGCAGAAGCAGACGGAAGGACATTCAAGTAAGGATGTCCAAAAGGTAGCTGGATACACGGTAGGGTACCCAGGGGGAGAAGGAGATCTGGGATTAAGAGTGATAGCTGAAACTATGATTGCATGGGTAGCATGAAAAGAGAATTGGACTAAGGACAAAACTCAGGAAAAGAACAATGTTCAGGAGGTGGTAGAAGAAAAACCGGAAAAGACAATGACAGAAGAGAATTTGGAAGAGAATGGGATCACTGAAAATGGAGAATGTCCCAAGAAAGAAGTAGGCTGGTGATGGGTATTAAGGAGGACACGTATTGCATGGTGAGCTGGGTGTTATACGCAAGTAATGAATGAACATTACATCAAAAACTTGGGATGCACCATATGGTGACTAACATAACATAATAAAAATTTTTTATTAAAAAAAAAAAGAAAGAAGACCCAGTTAAAACACAAATGCCAAGGAGAGGTTCAGTGAAACGAGACTGGAAAATCATCCACTACCCAGTGACCTAAACTGACTGAAGCCAACATGGCTACTGGAAAGTGTTGAAGACAAGCTGGAGTATAACACGGAGTGAGTAGGAGGCAAACAAGGAAACACACCAAGAACAGACTATGCTTTTCAGAAGTGTGGCTACAAAAAGATAGCGATGACTGGAGGCAGAGAGGAGTAAAGGTTTTTGTTTTTGTTTTAAATGAATATCACTGTGCTTATGCTGAGGGGGGAAAAGGCTGACTGGAGCTGAGGGAGAGCAAGACAGAAGGGAGAAATGAGGAAGATGAGGAGGATAAAAAAGAAATAGATAGAGACAGACATCCTTCTATCAGAGAAGAAAACAAATGATAGAGTAAGAATCCGAAAGAAGTAAGAGAGAACAGGATGGGGTGTACATATGGAGGTTGGCTCTAGGATGAAGAACAGATAACACCTCTGTGAGACAAAGAGAGATGGAGGTAGGGATGGCTGAAGGATAGGTGCAGTGGAGGAGGTCATAAAAATGAAAGGCTATGAAGTAAGAAGTAAAGTCTGGGAACCTGAATACAAATAGGAAAAAGGCGGGAAAAGCTTGTAAGGGGAGTTCCTGGCAGAGTCACCCAGCAGTACCGACAAGCAGTGAAATCAACAGTGAGGACGGAACCAAGATGGGCGTTCTGCATCTGGGGCGGCATCCGTCTAACGCTGTGGCTTTCCATGCTGGTGCTCAGCAGCGGGTACACGGACAGAGAACCTCTACTGTACTGATCCAAAGATGAAAATTTGCAGGGTGGTAGTTACAGCAGGTCTGATTCAAATGTAAGTGCTATAAATCAGCTCAGGAAATGTATTAAATAGAGAAGAGATATCTGAAGGTGCTTAAGAAGTAAATGGATCTTTTGACCCAACCTAATAAATAGCTATAAAGTTTCAAATATGTACACAATAACATGGCTCCTAATGCTTCCAGATGATAGTCAGTTGTGAAATTAAATAAAATGATAAATAGCTTGTCTAATTGTCCAGCAAAGCTAAGTGTGTATTAAATATTAAGAGTGGTATTTAACTGCCTAACAAATTATAAGGTACAATGTTGCCTAAAGATTTTTTATATATTCATGGGTCCTCACCTATCTTCAAAGTTATGACCATGCTTACAAGAATAATTTTTTTTTATTAAAGATTTTATTTATTTTACAGAGAGAGAGAGACAGCCAGCGAGAGAGGGAACACAAGCAGGGGGAGTGGGAGAGGAAGAAGCAGGCTTCCAGCAGAGAAGCCTGATGTGGGGGCTCGATCCCAGAATGCGGGGATCACGCCCTGAGCCAAAGGCAGACGCTTAACGACTGAGCCACCCAGGTGCCCCAATACAAAAATAATTTTCAATCTATTCCACCAAAAGAAAATCTTCAGCAATGTGGATGGATGCTTACCCTTTTTTTTTGAGCGTTATAGTTTTCTGAAAAGCTTAAAAATTGCTAGAATAAACTAGATAAAGTGGCATGTATGTGCATTTGAAATAAATGTTTTAAAATAAATATTTAGAGGACTATATTTGAAAGGGCAATGTCCAAGTGACACAGAAAAAAAGAGCATTTGCTTAAAAGATTGAAAGTTGAATCACAAATAGGTATTTTCTATTATATAAGGCAAATGGTATGGAGCAGGTAGGCAAAGTACTGAAAGTTCAGTTAAAAATTATTCATGCAATGAATCACCATGGCCCAATATGAGCAAATGGGCCTCACTGCTAGTAAGGCTAACACTTACTGAATGCTTACTCTGTGTGAAGAACCATTGGAAGCACTTTTAGAGATACATTAACTCATTTAATCCTCATAAGAACCTCAGTAACAGAACAAATAATAGTAGGTACTATTATTATTTTACCAATGAAAAATATTAAACACAGAGAGGTTTATTAACTTGCCCAAGGCCAAATAGCTAGTAAGTGGCAGAGCCAGAGTTCAAACCCAAGAGGTCTGTTTCCTGAATCGGTGCTTTTGACTACTCTGTTATGATATGGAATGTTTTTTGATACCTTAATTTCAGCTGGTTTGTAGTAGCGTCTGTTGGGATCTTCCAAAGATGTTCTATATCCATCTCTCAAGAAACGCTTAAATCCATATTTTCCTTTTAATTTTCTAACCACTTTATCAAGTGTCTGGCTAAACAGAGCTTCATCATCCAGGGCAAACGCAGGATAACTGATGCAGGGTAGTAGGGCAGCATCTGTGTTCTGGGAGCAATAAGAAAAAGAAGGAATGTAAGTGTCTGCAGTGATACGATCACACAGCCCAAGGAGAATCAGGGAGATGAAAAGTCAGTAAGGTTATCTCACGGACAGTGAGACTGCTGTGCTCCAAGGGACAGACATTTATATCACATGGTTTGGTGAACCTTACAGAGGAGATAAAACTTTATCCATTAATAAGGAGTATTTTCAAGATTCAACACTGGACTTAAACTCAAAGATATTAATTAAGGCAGTGTGTAAAAATTTAACACCGATAATTACTAATCATAACTTAGTCTGTCATAACATTGGTTTATAATGGTGAAAAACAGAAAACAATCTGAATGTCCAACAATTAGCTGAGTAAATTAGCAGCCATTAAAAATTATATTGTAGAAATGTTTATAGATATGTCCATTCATAGAACTAGGTTATCAAGCATTATAAACAATATTCTTCCAGTTTCATAAAATAAAAATATTACATATGTACATAAAAATGTGTGGAAACATATAAACCCAAATGCTGTCACCCTAAAACTGTAATTGAGTGGTGAAATAATGAGTGGATATTATATTATTCTTTGCTTATTTGTGGGTTCTGTTTTATCAAAATCTTATATTATTTCTATAAAATTGTACTTTTTAAATAATTATTTTATTTGGGATGTTTTCTAAGAATACAGCCACAGACCACCCCTAGGAAAATCAGTCATCAGGTACTATGGGCATATAAAAGTTTAAAGATAAATCACATGAGAGAAAATAAACAAAGCAGGTAGTTTTTTTCAAAAGAAATATAAATCACGAAAAACATTTTTCTAATACTCTATGACCAAAAAATTCATTTTGGTATAATGTTGCTACCCCCAACCCCCCACCTCAAAAAGTAAGTTTGATTTTCTGTAGTCCTACAAAAGACCCAAGGACAAAGTAGCTTTGTCCACAGCTCTGCTCGCTTCCTGAACTAAACCTCCACAGGACAGCAGAGTGAGAGGCAACATTTACTTCTCTCTCCTCATTTCTTCTGGCAACCTCTAACATTTTAAGCACTGTCTTGAGGAAGCAATCATAAATGGTGTTTCGTATTAGTTTAGTATAAAAATATCTTACGTGAGATCTTGATTCTCTGGGTAACAGTGAACACAAAGTTTGCCTATTGCGATTATGAGCATCGAGATCCACAAATATAACCGACCAAGAACATCCCTGGAATGAGAGAAAAAAAACAAAACAAACATTTCCTAAATCAAGGAAAAAGAACCTAGACATTTTGGCTGTAAGAAATTTCACAAACATATTAACACTGGTTGCACCTGAGTGTGGCATTACAGAAGATTCTAATTTTCTTTTTTATATTTCAGTACTCCTCAAATTTCTTGCAATAAACATTAATTTTATAATCATAAAATATAAATGTTATTTTTACATTTTCCCTATTTCTCCTTAGTCTTCTTATAATTCAAAACGTAGTGATTACAAGATAACTAATCAATTAAGGATATTTGTTTTAATAAAGATAAAAATAGTTTAGCTAGCATTTTTGGCAAAGAATAAAGCAAGAATTAATTAGGATGCACGAAATCTGAATTATACAGTCTTAAAAAGAACACTGATTATATGATCAATCTATACAAATTTAGATACAATCTAGAATTAAAGCTGTAAAAACTATTTGATTAAAATATGAAGATAGGAGCATCTCTAATAATAATAATTCACATACTGCTGGCTAATATTCATGATGTTAAGCACTGTTCTTTATGCTTCACGTGGATTATCTCACTTAATCCCCAACATGTAGATATTATTATCCCCATTTTAATGAAGAAGATGTTAACTCCTAGTTTAACAGAGCAAGAGCAAGGATTCAAAAATCAGGTCTTTGACAGAGAAGTTCATATCTTAACCATTGAGTTATACAATTTCCCACGTTAAAAAATATCTTTCATGTAAGAAACAAAAACTTAAACAAAAAGATAGGTGTAACAAAAAAATGGCAATTGGTCTGATAAACAAGTTGAAAAAAGTTTACTATTTAGCCATTAGTACTTTCCATATTCAAAAGCATAGTCATAAGTAAACATGGCTTTGTTCTTTTATTGGGGAGCTAAATACTCTGAAAACACAGGAAATGAAATTGGAATACAAAGACTACTTCCATAATAAGAGACTACTCAGAAAAATACATGGAGAAAGGAAGAAGAGAACTCTTATAACTTTCATGTTATTTTAATATTACCCGCTAAATCTCATCCAAATTTACACCAACTTCAAAGATGTATTCACCCTGAAACTAAAATACCTCAAATCAATCACCTAGACTGACATCCCAAATCTAGGATTACTAGGCCCTACATCCAAATATCAGATTCACTATACGTATATTTTTTCTGTTAACCTGTTCATACATGAATATTAGCTCATAGAATAGAATAATTTTTCATTCATGGTATCATTTCTTAAATGTCTCTTAACTCCGATAATTAATAAATGAACAACGAATGAGTGAAGCGGACTCTCAACAATGAGATTAATGCTCAACTATCCTTCCTACAATTTGAAAACCTCAGCTACTCATCTCTACCCACAAAATTGAGCCCAACAAAAGCTTAATGCAGTAGCTGCCATTGTCAGAGTCACGTGCTTTCTCCTTTGAGGAAAATAAAAAAGACAGGACTTGATCTCCCCTCTCAAGGAACTGACCCCGGTGAGGCATAGTCCCTAAAAAAGATGAATAACAAGCCAAACAAAAGACTGCACATGGCAATACACGACTATGTACCAAATCACATGGCAATACACGACTATGTACCAAATCACATGGCAATACACGACTATGTACCAAATCACATGGCAATACACGACTATGTACCAAATCACATGGCAATACACGACTATGTACCAAATCACATGGCAATACACGACTATGTACCAAATGATTGGCTTAGATGAAAGAAAACTAACTTGGGGGACTTTGTGGAGAAGGTAAACTATACGTATGAATTTTGGGGGAAAGGGGAGCAAGTATGGTGGTTAAAACAAAGCAGCAGAGAAATTAGTGGGTATGAGATGTCGGGAATCTGTGAGTATAGAAAATACGACTTATGGTTAATCCTTAGGCTGATAATTAATAAAGTCACTTGCATGCCAAATCAGTCTGCCTTGAATTGAATTTTTAAAAGATACAACCTAAGTAAGGAAACATAAATAATGAAGTAAAATGGCAAATTTGGCAATTCCTGACATTATTTGATTAATATAAACAGCCAACTTCTATTTTCTGGCCAAAATCAATGGCTTATTTATCTACATTCAAAGTATTTGTTCAGGTCTCTTTCTCTGCCAGCCTCTAAGAAATATGCACAAAAGGAAAAATAATCTCATAATGTTACCATATTTTAACACTGCGATCAAAGGTTAGTTAACTGTATTGTTTGGCTAACCTCTTAAGAAATATACCATGGTTTAGGTATATAACCCAGATTTACAGGAGGATAAAATGCATCCAAGGCCATGGGCCACTATTCCTAATCAGAAGCAATTTTTTCTAAAAGCCATCAAGGAAAACTTACATATGGAATTAATTATCACCTCCTTAAATTATCAGACACATTAATTTTCGGGCTGTAAATTTCAAAGGAAGCTACATATGTCTCCATTGTTTTGAACACTTTTCATAATATGAGCAATCTCTCCAGTCATCACCTTTTAGATTCTGGCCTCAGCTCATCTGTTAGTATCTTAATTTCTCCAATTAAAGACACATTATATGAAAGGATGTTTTATATGTATGTGTCACTGCAAAATATCTGATTAGCTTTGGATATTTTATTTTCATCTCCCATTTCCTGAAATCATCACAACTCTGCCAAAATATCCCAACACCAGGGAAGAACATATTTTAAGACTGTTAGTTCAAACTTTAATCCCCAAATTGAGTTTCTGCAATTGTGTCCTAGTAAATACACTAGAATTTGCTTCAACCCTGACTACTGTTATAAGGACTTGAGTTCCAGTGGTGGGGAAGAGCTGCACTGAACCATCTATCCCAGGCTCCATGACCGCACCAAACATTTCTGAGACCATTAGACATTGCTGATCTCTTTAGTCTCAATCCAAAGTGAAATGATTTGAGGACTGTCTGGGTCTTTCATTTCCCCATTAATCACTTCTCTGAACCTGAGCTAATGGGCTTGTTGCCCTTCTCCAGCATCAAAGAATCAAACAATGAAACTGGTCAGTACATCTACTAGACATGAAATCTTTTCTATTCTTCTGAAAACAAAACCAACACCACTCTGATGATACCACATTCTTCCCTACCTCAGCATCAGGCTGTCTCTTAGCTTTGTAGAAGATCCTAGAAAGCTGTATTCTTACAGAAATGATATTTGCTGATGGGCCTTACCCCTAAGCACCATGGCTATGGGTAGCAATGGGTATATAAGTAGCCAACTTTTACATGCTGACCAAACAGTAGCCTCTAGTAGCCCCTCCCACAAGCCATGCTTCTTTTCTCTACAGAAGATCCTACTAACATGAAGGAATTTTCAAACTACAGAAAGAGATGAACCTGAGTGTTAATTCTCAGGGTTTCAGAAGAGCGGAGCTGAGACTCAGACCCAGGAATCACAAAACTGTTGCTAACGATGTCAATGACATTTGCTGAGTGAAAATTATTATTTAAGTATTACTTCTAATAATATTTCTGTATATTGTCACTGTATTTATACAGAATATATATTGAAACCATGATGAAATATATAATTCTCACATTGAGGATTATGAGTTATGTTTCTAAATGCTACAAACTAGCCTTTATTATAAACTTATTAGTAAAGAAATTGGGCCATTTTATCATAGTTTCTTCTTATTCTCTCACAAAGGAAAATAAGCTTTGAAAACGGTTACAGAGTAAATATTTATTTTATTTAGCCAGATGTAGGACTTGACCCCAGACCCTGGGATGATGACCTAAGCCGAAGGCAGATGCTTAACCGACCAAACCCCCAGGTGTCCCCCTTTTTTTTTTTTTAAGATTTTATTCATAGAGTAAATATTTAAATAATGGGTATTTTTCTTGAATAATAAAGCAAGTCTAATATTTTAAAAAAAGAAAGGAAGTAGAAACACATGATAGTCATAACGAAAATGAAAAGTTTTTTCTACCCAATAATTCCCATAAAAATAAAAATTAACATTTATCTAATACACTGAAGTACACAAAGGGCAAAAGGCAAACCTTTCACATTGCTCGATATATGGATACCTCCTTCAAAAGTTCAATAATTAAGAAGAAATAGTGTGGTCAAAGGTACACACTCTCAGTTATAAAATAAATCTTGGGGATGTAATGCACAGCATGATGACTATAGTTAATAATACTGTCTTTGTATATTTGAGTGTTGCTAAGGGAATAGATCTTAAAAGTTCCTATCACAAGAAAAAAAATTCTAACTATATATGTTGATGGATGATAGTTGATTAACTAGACTTATTGTGGTGATCATTTTTCAATATATACAAATATCCAGCCGTTGTCATACACCTGAAATTAATGTTATATATCAATTCTACCTCAATAAAAATTTTAATTTAATTCAAAAAAAGAAAGAAATGCCTTAAGAGTTTTCCAAGAAAAAGCACAGTTGTCACCTCTAAAGGTGGAAAGCATTCAAGAGCCAAGATTTCCTGTACTAATAGCTGATATTCCAGATTCATTACCAAATGGCTTTGGTTTAATTCCTGGTTTTGCCTCTCTTTCCATCTCAACTCTCTGACCATTCATTTTGAGAGAAGGACCCTAACAGCTCCAAAGATCTATGACTTGAGGAGGTTTCTTTGGGTTTTCATTTGAACAAAAACATTTCTTTGTTATATTAGTTCTTTTTCTATCGATTTTTAATGAGACCACAGCTCTTTTAAGTACACGAGGCAATATTATAAGATGATTAAACACTAAAAAGATCACATGTAAATGTGCTGCTGTTTAACAGGTACCTTGTTAATTGAACTGCTGTAGTGATGGGAATTTGCAAAACTAGGATTCTCTCTGATATTATCCAAAAAAATGGAAGATGAAGACGGATTCTACTTGTGATAGGTTAACATCTATGTGGCTATAGGAATAAAACATTATTTGTCTAAATTTTTACATGAAATAATTAAGGAGTAGTCAAATCAGTGAACGTTTGGTGTATAACTCTGCTGGAAACAGACACAAGCTAAACACGGTCAAGAACGAACTTTGCTTTGGAATGCCTGGGTGGCTCAGTCAGTTAAGCATCTGCCTTCGGCTTAGGTCATGATCCCAGGGCCCTGGGATTGAGTCCTGCATTGGGCTCCCTGCTCCATGAGGAGCTTGCTTCTCCCTCTGCCTGCCACTCCCCCTGCTTGTGTGCTCTCTCTCTCATTCTGACAAATAAAATCTTTAAAAAAAAAAAAGAATGAACTCTGCTTAGAGCAGTTGTCTCATCCTTGGCTGCACATTAGAATTCCTGGGCAGTACAGGAAAAATTCAACACGAAGGCCTCCCCCAGACCAATTCAATCAGAATCTCTAGGGCTAGAGCCCACGCATCAGTATTGTTTTTTAAGTTCCTCAAATAATTCCAATGCGCAGCCAAGATTGAGAAATTATGGCTGGGTAACAATACCAGCAATATACTTATAACTCAAAATCAGAATGCATAAAAAAGCAATTCAGTGCTTTTAGAGTTATGGCTAAGAGACCTATGAGAGCTTTCTGGGAAAAGCAGGCTGAAGGCAGAGCCCTGAGAGATAGGGAGTTGGGAAAGGTGCCATTATGTGTGGGGGTATCTAGGTAGGTGGAGGGGGTATATATCAGACACATAAGCTACATATGCTAAGATTCCAGGACATCAAAGGAGACGGCACAGCTGCAAAAAAGAGCTGACCACTACTTCATAACATCCAACCTAAACATACCACTCCACTCAGCCACTATCTGGTAGGCCATGGAGAACAGAAGAGCAAGACCTGCATCTTTCCAGACTGTTGCTGTAACACTACTGGTTTAGTCCATGACTCTTCTCCATCTCTTTGAGATGCTCTCTAGAGGTTTTTCAGTCCAATCTCTTCATTTCCTTTCTTTAGGATTACCAGTAATTCATAGTAACAAGAGATAACACTTACTGAGGGTTTAATCTTTGCCAAGCACTATGCTAATTGCTTTTTAATTGTATGAAAACCTTCTGCGTTAGGTCCTAGTACCATTATCTCTACATTTTTAGATGAGGAAGCTGAGACACAGGTAAATAGCCAAAGTTACAGAGCTCACTGGTGGGAGTACAGAGCATACAGTGATCCCGTTTCCTGACTCTGAAAACAATACCATTCCTTTATGCCATATTACCCTCCCCCTCCTTCCTTCCTATCTACCTCTATTTATCTATCTCTCTCTATATTATATATATATTCTCTACATATTTATATTTACACACACACATTCATGCATATATACACATTTAAATGGATATATTGAGTGAGGAAGGGGTAAAAGGAAATGAAAAGCATTGAAAGATACATGTGGAATTTCCTTGAGTATGTTGACACTTCCAGGGAGAGGGAAATGTTGATATAAGCCAAGGGATCAGTACCAGAGGAAGGAAGAATCTCCAGGAGAGGTCTAATATTAATATTCATGATTTTCAATAGGTTCATAAACCCCTAAGTCCCTACAAGGTCTGATCCCTCCATTTCTCTAGCCAGAGGTCTTGTGAGAAGAAGAGATGTTAGTGGGTGATTTGGAGTCACCTCTCGGGAACCAGAATGAGGTGCTGCTCCCCTCTTTCCAACTGCTTCATGTCTGTGCTCATTCTTCATTCTTCATGTCCTGGATATAACCAGAAGCCATTGTCCAGAAGAAATTGGAGTGAGAGGAAAAGACAGTTTGTGTATATAGGGAAGGGAAGAGAGACAGTTTGCTACCATATTCCAACTTGAAACTTTCCTAAATTCAAGACTTCAGGTGCATAGTATTACAACTGCCATAATAGAAACCATGTCACATTTTGCAGATCTGTATAAGTTCCTAAAATGTATCTTCACTGACTTAGCACTTTAATAGATTAGGGTTAATTATAGTATCAGTTGGAAACTTCCTTTACCCTCCCAACTTAGAAATCCACAAAAATTGCTAAAGAAAATTAGCCTACTCCTTGATTCAGAAAAGTAACCTGTATTCCTACATATTATTGCCTTCCATTGACAACTTAGTCCACGGTCACTTGATTAGGTGCAGAAACTGGCTAAACATCCTATGAAAATCTAAAGCAACCCTTAGGGTTTTCTTTTTATCCCAAAGAAAAAGAGATTTAGACATAAAATTACAGCTACCTAAGGGATAAGCTAGGATCAGTTTCCAATTCTTTGGCTGCACATATTACACAAATTCCCCTCTGCATGAGATATACATTGATATACATTACATTGAAATCAACATGGGAACTGACACGGAAAATACATGGTTTGTAATGTCAGGAATATTTAAAAATGTGAAAACAGGGTGCTTGGCTGGCTCAGTCAGTAGAGCATGCAGCTCTTGATCTTGGGGTTGTGAGTTCAAGCCCCATGATGGGCATAGGGCTTACTTAAAAAAAAAAGAGAGAAATAAAAATGTGAAAGCTCAACAAGAGACTTGAGGGACAAGTTACTGAACAAAGAAAATGAGGATTCTTTATCAAAAGATATTTTTAAATTAAGCAATGTTTTTTAGTTAGAAAAATACAATTTAACTGGCAAATTGGATTCAAAGGAAAGGCTGGCCAACCATGAGCTGCTATATAAATTTCAGACATTCTTTGATCATAAGGAATGACTTGATAAATGAATGGCCAAACTAATTAATCACACAATCCAACAACATGATCAAAGTTTGTTGTTGATACTCCCGTTTTTTTTTTTTGTTTTTTTTTTTTTTTTGGTTTTTTGTTTTACCTGGTTGCCAAAGAGGTTGAATCCATTAATTGCTTCTAGAGCTGCTTTTGCTAAGCCAACGGAGCTAAAAGAGAAAAGGAAATACTTTAGAATTCTGATGTCTGGCTACAAAATAAGAACCATTATCTAATGAATATTCACAAGCAAGTTTCTTTATTAACACTTATAACAACTTCCATGAGAAAAATTATGTCTAAGAGACTTTAAACTGACATTTCACTATTTTAATTTTTCTTTTTTATGGTTAGTGTTCTTCTGGGGAAAATATTTCTAAGTTCACCTTGATCTAGACAAATGGTCATACTATTGATGGGAGTAGTTTTAATCCCAGTATCATTTATATTCACTAACTCAAGGGAAAAAAAAAGATGAACTTTAGAGGAAGGTGTATTATGATGGCATGTACTCAATAATAACCAGGTTGGGCATCATTAGTTCAGATCAATTTAACAGAGCTTTCCTGACATCAACAGTGAGCCTTAAAAAAGATCTTGTACGTCATACACTTACCAAGTTTAATAAGAGCTTAATATACCCATTCAAACACTCTTAGCTTAGGGTCCAATAAAATAGGCATTATTTTATACTCAAAGAACAACTGATCACCACACCTCTCATTTTTTGCCATATTCTTCTCTTTGTCTAAAATGTGTACTCCTTTGGCCTCTCAAATGCCATATACAATAGTGCTGAAAAATGGGAAAATCCCAATTTCATTAGAAATGTGACACTGTCGGGACGCCTGGGTGTCTCAGTCAGTTAAGCATCTGCCTTTGGCTCAGGTCATGATCTCAGGGTCCTGCGATCGAGCCCCACATCTGGCTCCTTGCTCAACGGGGAGTCTGCTTCTCCCTCTGCCTGCTGTTCCCCCTGCTTGCGTGCGCTCTCTCTCTCTGACAAATAAGTAAAATCTTTAAAATAAGAACAACAACAAAAATATGTGAAACAAAAATGTGACACTGTCATCTTATAAATGTTAACCTTTAAATATTTTAGATCAAATATCTAGTTTATTGCACTTATCGTAATTTTTGTTTTTACTTAAAGCAACGCATATGCCATTAATATCTTTTGAAAATAATGGTCTATCATCATCTAAGCATTTCTTTAAAGCAGTGATTACAAAAGTGTGGTTCCCAGAGCAGCAGCATTCCCTGGAAACTTATTAGAAATGGCAGTTCTCACTCCTATCTGGGGGTGGGATCCAACAATCAGTGTTAAAAAGCCCTCTAGGTGCTTGAATGTGCTTTAAATTTGAGAACCACTGCTCTAAGCTATTCATGTCATCATGATCCACATTTTCTATGGGTTGTTTACATGAAATGTTCTCAAGTAAGCACTACTTTTATTACAGGATAGGGAAACTTATTTTGAAAGAATGGAAAAATGGGGAAACTTAATTTGAAATACATGCATGGAAAGGTGGAACAGACATAACTTTCCCTAATTCCTCTCACTAAATATAATTAAAAACCTTGGACACTATGTAAGCAAACATAAAAAGGTTCAGAAAATGGAAATAAGGCAGACTGGCTAAGAACCTCAGGATTCTAGGAACAACACTGTGGTAATCGCTCTGAGTTTCCTTTTTGCCTCATATATAACAGACTTGAAGAAGCCAACAACTAGGAATGCCAGTACACAAAAAGCCCCAACAAAAACCTGTTCTCTCTTGCCAAAGGAGCAGGAAAAGGGCAGCCTAGCAAAACAGAAAACTTTTAGACAATAACCATTCAGAAAAAAACTGTGGTTTTCGCCCCACCCAGTCCTATAAAGGCTGAGTGGAAAACCTAGACTTCTACCAGAGTCTATAATGAGAAACCATACCCATTCACCAACCATCCCAGCTATGATGGTATCACAAAAGTCCAAGGAGGAAGCAAAGACTTTTCACTCCCAATGGGCGGTAAGTCTCCCCTCCTCATACTGTGAAGATCACACGGAGAGCCTAGATTTCCACTCTTACTCATAGTAATGAAATGAACCTCCTTGTCCTGCTGGGATGGCATCAGAGGAGGTCCAGTGGCGAGTCAGCACTTTCACTAATGCCCAGCTGTAAGAAGACTACACCCTTCCCTATCATGTAAGTGAAGGCCAATTAGGAATAAGTAATGAAGCATTCCTATCCTTTCCAGCTAGGGAGGTTATCAGCGGAGGCCTACTGGGGAACTATACATCCCACCCAGACCTAGAAGTAACAAAGATTCTCCATCTTGGGTGTCAACAAAAACCTGGCAATACATTCTCACCTGGTAATAATACAGTGATGCTCCTGTCCCTTGCCCCTACCAGAGTGGTATCAATAAAATACAGTTAAAGTAAAAGGTAAAAAAAAGATTCCACGGTCTTATAATACCCAAATGTCCATGTTTCAATAGAAAAAATCACTCATCATATCTAAAAACAGAAAGATCTCAAACTGAATGAAAGAGACAGTCAATAAATCTTAACACTGAGATGAAAAAGGTGTTAGAATTATGGGAGAAAATTTTAAAGCAGCCATGATAAAAACGCTTCATTGAGCAATTATGAATATGAGTGAAACATATGAAAACATAGAAAGCCTCAGCTAAGAAATAGTCTCATCAGGGGCGCCTGGGTGGCTCAGTCGTTAAGCGTCTGCCTTCGGCTCAGGGCATGATCCCAGAGTTCTGGGATTGAGCCCCACGTCAGGCTCTTCCGCTGGGAGCCTGCTTCTTCCTCTCCCACTCCCCCTGCTTGTGTTCCCTCCCTCGCTGGCTGTCTCTATCTCTGTCAAATAAATAAATAAAATCTTAGAAAAAAAAAAAAGAAACAGTCTCATCAAAACTGTTAGAATTGAAAATACGATAATCAAAGCAAAAAGCTCAATAGACAGGATTGATGGCAGAATGGAGAAGACAGAAGAAAAAAATTACTAAATCGGAAGATAAAACAATAAAAATTATCCAATCTGAGCAAAAGAGAGAAAACAGACTGTAAAAAGAAAAAAAAATGAAGAGAGTCTCAGTGACCTGTGAGACACCTAACATTCATGTCACTGGACTCCCTGAAGGAGAGGAGAAAAAGGGCAGGTATAAAAAAAAGTACTTGAAATAATGTCAGAAAACTTCCCAATTAGCAAAAGACAAAAGCTACAGATTGAAGCAGCTAACTCAAACAGAATAAAATAAAAATATCCATGCTAGGACACATCATAAGTTTTGAAAACTAATACAAATTAAAAATCTTAAAAAGGGGTGCCTGGTTGTCTCAGTGGGTGGAGTGAGCAACTCTTGATCTTAGGGTTGTGAGTTCAAGCCCCAGGATGGGTGTGGAGATTACTTAAAAATAAAAAATCTCGTAAAAAAAAATCTTGAAAGTAGCCAGAGAAAAACATCCTGACCTATAGGAGGAAAAATGACTGAATAACAGTGAATTATCAGAAACCATGAAGGATAAAAGGATGTGACATGAAAATTTTCAAGCACAGAAAGAAAAGAACTGTCAACCCAGAATCTTATATGAGTAAATACATTCTTTTATCTATCAATTTATCTATCTGAGCAAGACATTCTCAGATAAAAGAAAAATAAGAGATCTGTCACCAGCAGATTTACCCTAAAAGTATGACTAAAATAAGTTCTCAAAACAGAAAGGAAATGATAGAAAGAGGGAAAGAAAACAACCTTGGAACAGTCAAAAAGGAAGAAATAATATGATAAGCAAAAACATGGGTAAATATAACAGGATTTTCTTCTCTTATATTTTATAAATTATGTGTAATAGTTACAGCAAAAGTTGTAAAACTGTGGTTCTAAATGTATGGGGAGGAAATACTTAATTATATTATAAATGGGCAAGGGTAATTCTTTATTTCCCTCCAGCTGGTACAATGATGACATCAATAAGCTGACCTGTTGTGTATAAATAATGTAATACCTATAGCAACCACCAAAAAGCTACACAAAAAGATACATTCAAATCCAATATACATAAATCAAAATGGAATTCTAAAAAATGTTCAAGAACCCACAGGAAGGTAGAAAAAGAAAAAGAGGGAAATGAAAAACAGAGAGAATAAACACAAAACAGAAATAAAATGGCAGACTTAACCCCAAACATATCAATAAGATCTAACTATATCAACTAAAAGATTGGCAGAGTTGAATTAAAAATATGACCCGGGGTGCCTGGGTGGCTCAGTTGGTTAAGCATCTGCCTTCAGTTCAGGTCCCTGGGATTGAACCCCACATCGAGCTCCCTGCTCAGCAGGGAAGTCTGCTTTTCCCTCTCCTTCTGTCCCTCCCCCCGCTTGTGCTTGCTTGTGCTCTCTCTAAAATAAATAAACAAAATCTTTAAAAAAAGAACAAAAAACAAAACTAACCATGACCCAATTATATACCGTCCATAAGAAACCCACCTCAAATGTAACAATATAAGCAGACTGAAAGTAAAAGGATAAAAAAAGAAATACCATGCAAACATTAATTTAAAAAAAGCAAGAGTGACTGTTTTATATCAGATAAAGTAGCAGAAGAGCAAAGAAAATTACTGGAGACAAAGAGGGATATTATATAATGATTAGATGGTCAATTCACCAAGAAGACATAGCAATCCTAAATGTGCATGCACCAAATAAAAGAGCTGCACAATACATGAAGCAAAATTGATAGAACTAAAAGGGCAAATAGACAAAACCACAATTATAGTTGGAGACTCAACACTCCTTTCATAACAATTAGTAGAACGACTAGACATAAAATCAGCAAGGATATAGAAGAACCATTAGCCAGCAGAATCTAATCAATATTTTTATAACATTCTTGCTATGGAACAAATTATGTCTCCTGAATAAACATACACTGAAGACCCAACCTCCAGTTTTATATATTTGAAAATGAGGCTTTTAGAAGGTAATCTGGTTTAGATTAGGTCAGGAGGATGTGGTCTTCATGATGGCATTCATATCCCTGTAAGAAGAGATACCAGAGATCTTCCTTTCTCTCTCCCTCTCTGCCATAAGAGGACACAGTAAGACGGTAACTACCTGTAAACCAGGAAGACAGTCCTCACCAGAGAATCAAATTGGGTGGCACTTTGGTTTTGCTCTTGGACTTCCTAGCTTCCAGAACTATAAGAAATAAATTCCTGTTCTTTAAGCTACCCAGTCAATGGTATTTTATGATAGCCCAAGCTGACTTTAAAAATCTACATAACACAAGTTGAGTACACCTTTTTTTTCAAGTACCAATCAACACAGACCAAGATAGATCATATCTTGGCCATAAATAAGACCTCAAAAATATAAAAGAACTGAAATCATAATGTGTTCTCTGACAACAATGGCATCAAACTAGGATCAACAACCGAAAGACAATAGGAAAATCCACCAACACTTGTAACAAAACAATACATGCCCATCTACACAATCCACATGGGTCAAAGAGGAAGTCTCAGGTGAAATGAAAAAAATATACTTAATATGAGAAGGAAAATATAACATCAAAGTTTGTGTAGCACAGCTAAAGCAATGCTGAGAAATTTGTAGCACTAAATGCATATCCTAGAAAAAAGAAAAAAAGCTTCAAATCAATTATCTAAGCTCCAACATAAAGAACCTGGAAAAAGAGCAAAATAAACCCAAAGCAAACAGAAAAATATATATAGATAAGAGTAGAAATCAATGACATTAAAAAGAGAAAATAATAGAGAAAATCAATGAAACAATGGATTCTTTGAAAAGCTAATGAAAAGTTGATAAACTGCTAGCAGGGCGGTCAAAGAAATAAAAGACAAAAATGACCAATATTAGGAATAAAAAAGGAAAGATCACTTACAGACATAGTAGACATCAAAAGGGTAATAAGAAAACACTACAAATGTTTCTACATACATAAATTTGACAACTTAGTAAAAAATGAATCAATTCCTAGAAAAGCACTACCATTACTTACCCAATATGAAATAAATCATTTGAATAGCCCTATACCTTTTAAGGATATTTAATCCATAATTTCAAAATGGTCAAAAAATAAATAAACTTCCAAGCCTAGATGATTTGATTAGAGAATTTTATCAAATATTTAAAAAAAGTTAACACCAATTTTACATACTCTATTCCAGAAAACAGGAGAGAAAGCACTTTGGGTTTTATTTTATGAACCTAGCATTACCCTGATACCAAAGCCAGACAAAGACAATACGCAAAAAACCACTATACACCAATATCCCTCATCCATATATATATATTAAAATCCTTTTCAAAAAATTACCAAACAGAATTTAGCAATATATAAAATGAATTATCACCATAACTGACCAAGTGGAGTTGATTCCAGGGATACAAGGCAGGTTCAATAATCAAAAATCAATCAGTATAATCCACCATAATATTAACAGGCTAAAGAAGAAAAATCACAAGATCACATTAAGTCTCTATAGTATTGATGGAGGGATAAACACAAAGAAACCCAGAAACAGACTGATACAAATATGCCCACTTTATTTTAAACAAGAGCACAAAGGCATTTCAATGGGGGAATGATAGTCTTTTTAACAAATGCAAATGATGCTGGAACACCTGGACATTCTTAGGTAAAAAAGAGAAAAGGAATAAGAACTTCAATCTTAGTCTCATCAAACCTTATACAAGACTAACTCAAAATGGATCATGAACTTAAATATAAGACATAAAATTATACAACTTTTGGAAAACAAGTTGTTGAAGAAAATCTTAAGGATCTAAGGTTAAGCAAAAAGTTATCTGACTTTATACCAAAGGTACAACCCATAAAAGGAAAAATTGATAAATTGAATTTCATCAAAATTAAAAATTTTTGCTCTGTGACAGACTCTGTTAAGAGGATACAAAGAAAAGCTATAGACAGGGAGAATATATTTGCAAAACACGTATCTGACAAAGGACTAGTATCTAATTTAAAAACTATCAAGAAATCAACAATAAAAAAAATCCCAAGTGAAAATGAGCAAAAAAGATGAAGAGACATTTCACTGAAGAGAATTTACAGATAGCAAATAAGCACATGAAAAGATCCAACACCATTCAGTATCCACTAGGAAATGCAAATTAAAACCACAATGAGATACCACTATAAACCAATAAGAGTACCTAAAATAAAAAATAATGGTAACACCAAATGCTGGCAAAGATGCAGATAAACTGTATCGCCCATACATTGCTGGTAGGAAAGTAAAATGATATAGGACTCTGAAAAACAGTCTTGTAGTTTCTTTGAAATCTAAACAGCAACTACCTACCAACTGTACTACTGGAAATTCATCCCCGATAAATGATTGTTCACACGAAAACCTATAGAGACCTTTTTCTTGCTATTGGTTGCATGTGCTTTAGATGTTATATCTAAAGTGCGATCTTGTCTAATTCAAGGTCACAATGATTTACAACTCTGTTTTTTTCTGTTTTATAGTTTTAGCTCCTACATACAGGTCTTTGGTCCATTTCCAATTAGTTTTTACATATGGTGTGAAGTAGGTATCCAAATTCATTCTTTTACATGTAGATATCCAGTTGCCCCAGCACTATTTGTTGAAAAAACTATCCTTTCTCTACTGAATTATCTTTGTACTTTCATCGAAATCAACTACCATAAATGTACGGACTTATTTCTGAATTGTCAATTCTATTATTCTATTGATCTCTATATCTGTTTTTAAGCCAATATCACACTATTTAATTATTGTAGCATATTATTCTACATATAATAAGCATAGCACTGTAGTAAATTTTGAAAATGGAAAATGTGAATCCAACTTTGTTCTTTCTCAAGGCTGTTTTAGCTACGCTGAGTCCCTTCCATTTCCATATGATTTTAGGATCAGCTTGTCAATTTCTGCAAAAAGACAGATCTTTGTTATAGATTATTACACTGATCACGAGATATCTTCACATTTTTTTATGTCTTCACTAGAATCTATGCTGACCATTTTACCCTGGTTTTCAAAAACAATCTGGGTTTAAGATACTGTCCTATTGACTCAGATCTGCAGTCTAGCATTTCACCACCAGGAAAGTAAGTACCTGATGCTTCCACAGGTTAAACAAATTCCATAATATTTCACATGGTACTGCTAGTATACTCAAGACAAGGACAGTGGCCTCTTTTAATACCCAAAGATATTTTAGAGAAACGACAAGGCCTGGAACCTAAAGGAATAATGTCCAAGTGAGGAATATGCGGTGGTTTAATGCACAAGCACTTACATGCACCTAACCTTAGTAATACCAGAAATTTCCCCTTACAGTGAGGTATATGTTATTAAGATTGTTTGCAGTATTCTGAGAAGTGAGAGAAAATTACTTATTCAAAAGGCAAATACAAAAGAAAGTCTGTATTAAATACATAATGTAGCCAGCCCAAGTTTCTGTCTTTAACAATGGTACATAAAAACAGTTAAGAGATGAATTTGGAAATTGTCTTAATAAACCATTACATAAGAAACAAACATTGTGCCTGGAATACAGTAAATGTTGAATTCTTTCCATTTTAACCTGCTTCCCCAATGTGATCGGTTAAATAATTGGACTTAATTGAAATTCACAAATACGTTAATTTACTATCCACTGGTTATTTGAATCTCTGGCAACAGCGAGCTATTTAGAAACTCAAACATATTTCTAATGTGATTTACATTTTATTGGCAAATAGAATCCATTATGTTGTAAGAATTAAAATATTTTACTGGCACAAGACACTCTCAGAAAATTGAATTATTCTATGATTAGCTAATGAATATATTAATATTAGAGGACTATTACCAATAGAACATACACCAATTTGTTCTTGTAAGGTGTTACCTCAATATTCACTTAAAAGGGTTAAAAGCAACATTTCTTGGGATATAGCTTGTAGTAATGTGATTTGTTACTTAAATCAAGCTTTACTAGAAAAAAGGATGGGTTTGGACTAAGTGGTTTATAACCCACCATGGAATCCAAAAAATGAGGTTGTAATGGATGTTCACGAATTGTTTAGTATGGTAAATATTCATAAAATGAAGCACAATGGATGGATAGTTGCATCTATCATAACTCAATGACTGGAACACCAAAAATGACTTAAAAGACTAAGTAACTTTAAATAACAAGAACCATATAGAAAAAATATGGACACTAAAAACATCTTAAACTAAGTGGTGTTATGATGGTTACTTATCTGATATTTTAATGATGACTTTCAAGAGAACAGAACATAAAACCATAAAAAAAATCACATTTAAATTTTTTGCTTCTATGGTCTTTATATTGCAAACACAAGATTTAACAAAGTAAAAAATAAAGGACATTGTGCTGTTAAATATAAAGTTCTTTTAGGAGTCAATGTTTCAAAAACTTATCTTTCCATTTGGGCATATATCTACATTACTAAGTTATTAAATAATAAAGTATACATTTATGCTTCCCAATAACCAAAACAATTCAAGGTCAGGTTTGAGATTCAATCATATCTTATAGAGGACTCCTCTCTTCTCCAAAACAAAGTGTTGTGGTTTAAAGAATTTAAAGGTAGCCCTGAGGAAAAGGAATATCCTTATATAAATGAAGAGGGGGAAATATTCAGATTAAAATACCTAAATTAAACTTGGAGAAGTTGAGAAGACTACTTGGATATTTAATTTTGGAGGTTAAGAATTAGTGCTACAATAAATATGTACCAAAATTATATATGGAGGAAAATGCAATTAAATCAA
This sequence comes from Ursus americanus, assembly GCF_024610735.1. Classification (NCBI taxonomy): domain Eukaryota; kingdom Metazoa; phylum Chordata; class Mammalia; order Carnivora; family Ursidae; genus Ursus; species Ursus americanus. The sequence goes on along the minus strand of NC_142147.1, from coordinate 6,247,217 downwards.
GAGAATTTTTAAACATATAGGAACTTGCGAAAAGACTTAGGGACTGAACAGGAGGAAAGAGAACTATCTGATATAGTTCCAGACACCTTAGCAGAAACTGAAAGGAACATGTTGCTTGAGGAAAATAGGGTCAACAGAAAAACCAGGAGAACTGGGAATGGTTACTTAAGAAACATTTTAAAAAAGAATCATTGTAACCTTAGAGCAATAGACCCTTTTACTAAAACCCTGAAAAAGGTGATGTTGCTGCTAGAATGGGATTCAGATAAATGTAACGAGATCATTTTTTACAAAAAACTTCTGGGGTTTATCTAAGAAATACTAAATAATTAAAGAATTTGAACTAAAAGAGATACCAGCAAACCTGGGGCTGAAAAGGGCAGATCGCCAAGGGGCTGACCAAAGCATTAAGCTGAATCAAACTTTAATGATTACTTAAAGATATCCTTAAAACTTGCCAAAATTTCACCAAGATTGTACACCCTGCTGTTACTTCAAACTTCAGGAAACTTTTTAAGACTTTAAATTGCAACACGATACAGCTGAAACAACTTTCCATTTGGAGGCCAACCACCTGGAATCCAGTTCTAGCTCTACTACCTAGTGATTTGTATTATTTAAGGTGTGTGTGTGGGGGGGAGAATCACAAAATCTTCTAAACTTTAACTTTCTCCTGTATAAAAGGCAGTAATATGTTCCTGGTGTGGCCTAAATAAAAAATATTCTGTAACTGTACAGAGCCAGAGACTGCAATTATTAAATAACAGCTGAGCTTGGAGGCTGAAGAGGGAGCCTCTGACCTCAGAATACTACCTGCATGCGTATCGGGGGCCCAGAGGCGGAAATCTTTGATCAAGGTGCAGCTTAGAAGGGATGTGTGCAGTGTGGCAAGGAAAGGAAGAAACTTTTATCAAGCCAGTCACTTTGGCCAAGGCCTTAGTGAGCACCAAGGAACTAGTCCGATTGTGCTCTTTTTCTGACTCCTGCTAAAGAGATTGTATAGTGCAGAGATGAAGAGAGGCAAAGTAAGTTAGAAGACAAAAGGACAGTATGAACACTTACTTACAGGAGGAATTATTGTATATTATTTCGGGATGTCTGAAATTATGAGAACAGCTTAAGGATATAACAAGGATATAGTATCAAGCAGTACAGATAACATCCAACTAGGAACAGATAGTTCTGGGACAGATAACGAGTCCCTGATTAGTAGCAGCGCTGCATTCTACGACCCATGCGTAAGTGCAGACTCCCAGCCTCCTACCACTATTGCCATCACTGAGCCCATGAGTGCCATCTGGTTCAGTTCTCCTGCAGTTTCAAAACAGACCCTTTTGGCACCAGACGTGACACACTCAAAACATGCTGGTGGAGATCTGAGTTCAGAAATGTTTGGGGGAGCAAATGCTTAAAGTTCTTTTGGGGAACTGTAAAGTGATACACCATAGAAAATTAGGAAATCAATGATAAATGTGTAAAACCCACCATCCAAATCTAAATGGCGAACTTCATTTCCTATCCATTTGGATAAAACTGACCTGCCAAAACTAAGATTGATTTAGCACACAAAAGATGGCAAAGAACATCCCATAATGATCTTCTGAGTCTCGATATAAAATCCTTAATGATTCAATCTAAAAGGTTGGCACCTCGGTTACGTGAAAACATGTTGGAGCCTCTGTGTTTTTTCACTGGGGACATTCCAATACCCTCACTTTCTAGGGTTAATGGTAACTTTTACCCAAGGTTCTTCCTGAGTTTAGTACAGTTTTGTAAACAGAAAAACCCCTACTCCAAATATTTTATACTGAAAATGTCAGTGGGTTCACACTGGAATATACTAAATGGTTATTAAAAAGCAGAGAAGGGGGCTGATAAATCATAAATACGAAAAGGTACATTTAAAAAAATCACCTTTTCTAATTAGATCCACTTTCTTGTAATTTGACTGATAATCTTGAGTGTTAAGAACTTAATTTGAATGATAGCTGAAATATAACTTCCTATTTATTTTCCTATTTTTAGTATTTGCCAGAATTTCTTTAATACCCGAATTGAACTTTCCCACAAATCATTTCTCTACTCCACTGACTCCTTCCCTGATTGCTACTATTCTGTTCTATATTTCAAAATGCCTCATAAAATCATAAAACTTATAGAAAAATGTGTGTAAATTAGTTTCCTAAAGTTAACAGAAAAATCCTCTGTTTCAATATTTGTTATTAACATACTCTGAAATGTGTAAGTACACTTCCATTCTAGTGCTTACTTCTGCTCAGGTAGTCAAATGATCTGTATATATTAACTTCATCATTGCAACAACTTTATAAAGTCGAAAACTATTATTGTCTTCATTTTGTAGATGAGGAAACTGAGGCATGGGGATACTATTCAGCTAGTGATCTGGGGCCAGTTTTTAGTTTACTAAGTATCTTGTATCAGCTTAACTTTTGTGTATGACTAGTCCTTCTATTCAAAAAAGTATATCCTCTTAACCAGTGTTTCCTAAACTGTTTCTGTAGTTCATTTAAGTCCCAATGATCTAAACTGACCTATAGGTGATAACCTTTGAATCTTAAATCTTTTAGTGTGAAACAGACAAGACTAATTAATTGAGCTTTACTTTTCTTTTTTTTAATTCAAGTATAATCAATATATCGTGTTATTTTAGTTTCAGGTGTACAATACAATGACTCGACAATTCTATATATTACTCAGTGCTCGTCAAGACATATATATTCTTGGGGCACCTGAGTGGTTCAGTCAGTTAAGTGTCTTGACTCTTGATTTCCACTCAGGTAGTGACCTCAGAGTTGTGAGATCGAACACCGCACTAGGCGCTATGCTGGTCATGAAATCTACTCAATATTCTCTCTCTTCCGCTCCACTCCCTCTCGAAAGAAAGAAAGAAAGAAAGAAAGAAAGAAAGAAAGAAAGAAAGAAAGAAAGAAAGAAAGAAAGAAAGATAGATACATATAGTCTTGGGACAACTGGCTGGCTCAGTCAGTAGAGCATGGGACTCCTAAACTGAGGGGCATAAGTTCAAGCCCCATGTTGGGTGTGGAGCCTACTTAAAAAAAAATATATATATATATAAAAATAAAAGATATGTGAATTCTTAATCCCCTTTATTTGATCCATCCCCCAACCACCTCTCCTCTGGTAACCCCAAGTTTGTTCTCTGTATTTAAGAGTTTGGTTTTTTGGGTCTCTTTGTCTTTCTCTGACTTCACTTAGCATTATACCTTCTAGGTCCACCCATGTTGTTGTAGATGGCAAGAGCTCATTCTTTTTTATGGCTGAGTAATATGCCATTATATATCTATATCTATATCTATATCTATATCTATAGATATAGATATAGATATAGATATAATCACATCTTCATTATTCATTCATCTATCGATGGGACACTTGGATTGCTTCCATATCTTAGCTGTTGTACATAATGCAGCAGTAAACATAGGAGTATACATATCTTTTCAAATTAGCGTTTCCATTTTCTTTGGGTAAATACGCAATAGTGGAATTACTGGATCATATGGTAATTCTATTTTTAATTTTTTGAGGAACCTCTATACTATCCTCTACAGTGGCTGGACCAATTTACATTTCCACCAACAGCACATAAGGATTCCTTTTTCTCCACATCCTCGTCGACACTTATTTCGTGTTTATGATTTTAGCCATTCTGACAAGTGTAGAATGAGATCTCATTGTGCTTTTATTTGCATTTCCCTGATGATTAGTGATGTTGACCACCTTTTCATGTGTCTGTTGGCTTCTGTAGAAGTCTTCTCTGGAAAAATGTCCATTCTGGTCCTCTGCCCATTTTTTAACCAAATTGTTTATTTGATGTTGAACTGTATTATTTATATATTTAATTGTATAAATTATTTATACATTTTGGATATTAACCCCTCATCAGATATGTTTTTTGCAATATCTTCTCCCATTCAGTAGGTTGCCTTTTTGTTGATGGTTTCCTTCACTGTGAAAAAGCTTTTTATTTTGGTGTAATCCTAATTATTTAATTTTGTTTTTGGTTCCCTTACCAAGAGAAAAATATTTCCGTGACTAATGTCAAATTAATTACTGTCTAGGTTTTCTTCTAGGAATTTAATGGTATCAGGACTCACATTCAGGTCTTTAATCCACTTGGAGTTTATTTTTGTGTACAGTATAAGAAACTGGTCCAGTTTCATTCTTTTGCACACAACTATCCAGTTTTCCCAATATCATTTGTTGAAAAGACTATCTTTTCCCCATTGCAATATTTTTGCCTCCTTTGTTGCAGGTTAATTGACCATATAAGCGTGGGTTTATTTCTGGGCTCTCTTTTCTGTTCCATTGATCTATGTCTATTTTTTTGCCAGTACTATACTGTTTTGATTACTGTAGCTTTGTAGTATATCTTGATATACTTGTTGATCTTTCTCAAGATTGCTTTGGCTATTTGGGGTCTTTGTGGTTCCATACAAATTTTAGGATTAATGTTCTAGTTGTGTGAAAAATGTCATCGGAATTTTGATAGAGATTGCATTAAATCTGTAGATTGTTTTGGGTAGTATGACCAGTATAACAATATTGGTTCTTCCCATTCATGAGCATGGAATATCTTTCCATTTGTTTGGGTCACGTTCAATTTCTTTCATCAGTGTTTTATAGTTTTTGGAGCATAGGTCTTCAACTTCCTTGGTTAAGTTTATTACTAGGTATTTTATTTTTGGTGCAATTGAGCTAAACTTTTCAGTTAAAAGATAACCTCCTGGCATAAAATTTGGATATTTAAAAGGTGCAGTCAGTCACTAAAGCTATCTCCTAATCTTAAGGAGTAAAGGAAATTCATACACCACTAACATCAGTCATAAGCTGTTGTTGTTTATCAAGCCCACTAAATCAGAATGCAAGATGTTAATCACACCTCCTACAGAAAACGATAAATGTTAAGCTTTGTATGAAGGGTGTGAGTATCTAGTTAGGAAAAAAAAATCAGCTCTACAACATGGAAGAGAATTTTATGTGCAATGAATATACATCTGGTATTTGGCAATTTTAATGTATTTGATCTTTCAAATGGTGTCATTTCAAAAAGGAAAAAGGTAAAGAATTAGTTGAGCAGGAAGGCCAAGCCTTGGACTGGAAGCCGATATGCATGTACTGACACCATGGGAGGTTGGGAAAGATAGCCTGCTTTTTTTCTTCCATCTGTTTTTGGGCACTGAGAGTAGTCTTGCTTTAATTTTAAGTGAATTTCATCTGCATCATATATAGAAAAAAAAGAGATGAAAATTAAGATAGAAACCACAGTTGCAATTTAATACTTTGATTTTTTTATTCAAATTCCACATACTTAAGTTAAAAAAAAAACACTCAAAAATCAGCAAATTACCTTGAATGTAGCTCTGTGCTGCCATTATTGTATTTGCTTCCTCTTTCCCAGACACCAAAGTCGGGTACACGGTAAACTCTTTCTACACAAAATACAAGGTTTTGAATAAAAGAGACCTAAAAGAAAAGAAATGAAACATAAGGACATATACAGTAACAGGATCTTTAGATAGTGATAAGAGCAATAAGATTATCATTTGAAATCCAATTATACACTTGCTACCAAAACTTTCTTAACGTGCTCAAATTCTTGCATTTTTTATATTACTATGAGTATTCTGTTATACCTGGTTTTTCTAATATAAAGCCTAAAGTGAGAACCTAATATACAGTACAGAGATAAAATTTAAATACTGTCAATTCTCCAACTATAATTTTATATAATTACTGTTCATGGAGACTGGGTATCTTGAGAATTAAGAAAAATATAAAACATTGATTTATAATAGGTAGTATCTGTTATCTACAATGTTCACATGAAATGTTAAATAAGTCTAAAACTTTGGAGATAAAAAGGTATTTCTCAGATCTAAAATGAGTCAGCCCATTAACTGACTTGTTAAGATTAACCTGGAGTCTTGAGTCTATTAATCCTAGAATCTAATATTCTTCCGGTCTTTTCTACAGCTGTAGATACCCACTCTTATAAACTCAAAGCTAATGATCGGAGATGAGCTCTAATCAACAGGCCAGAGTCATAGTTTCCTTGTAAAGATTTTAGACAATTGATGAAATTTAAACTCTCAAAAGTAACTATAGAAAGCAAAGATTATGGTCAGCTCTTATTTTAAAAAACTGTTCATTTTAATAAAGACAATATCTTAACTGGGCTACTGGTCTTAATTACAAGGTTTTAAATTTAATTACCATGTTTGGTTCAATATCACAAACTGAGTATGTGTACTTGCCTATCCATCCTTCATCTCGAGATCCCTTCTGAAGTGGCAATATGTACCTCCCACCTCCCCCCATACACATAATTAATATAATGTATATACTTTTAAGAATGACACAATAATGGGTGGAGGGGTGCACTAAATAGGTGATGGGCATTAGAGAGGGCACTCGTTAGGATGAGCACTGGGTGTTATATATAAGTAAAGAATCACTAAATTCTACTCCTAAAACCAATACTACACTATATGTTAACTAACTTGAATTTAAATAAAAAACCTCTTTACACAATTATGATACATTATTTTATTTGAAAAAAAATAAAATCACTATAATAAAGTATACACAAAATTACAAAAAGAATGACACATTAATAATACTAAAAAACCAAGGTAAGATTTCACCAGTACACCAGATACTGTCAAATTATAGTAGAAGAAAGCAATAGAAAAGAATTGTTTGAGAAATCAGAACAGAGGAAACCACAGCCTCTTAAAGTGATTCTTCTTTGTTATCTAGGATCTCTAGAAAGCTTTTAAGTCCAGAGTCAACAAATAACTTGCTCAAGAGTTGATCAGAGAGCAGTCTACCCAGATTCTCTCACAAAAGATGAATGGCTGGGACACTGGAATCCCTGACATTTCCACTCTGCATCCCAACAGAGATGTCTGCCCTTAGGGCCAAAAACAGCTGACATATTTCAGTGAAGAAAAAAGCAATTAGGGTGTTGGAGCGTCACAGAAATAGAACAGAGCATAAGATAATTCTAGATTTCCACAAAACACACACCTATCCCATAACTTCCCTATCTAAGAGTGAAGCATTATATACCTATAGTAAACTTTTTTTTTTTACTTTGAATATTAGTGAGGGTCTCCCCAGCTTTCCTAGTTCCTTGCTAACTTGCCTATTTACCCTAAGAAAAACCTGCCTGTAGAAAAATCCTGGTCTATTTTCACAAAATCTGTTATCTTTAGCTCTTCCATGGTCTTTAGAGTTATTTAGATTCTACAATACATACAGAAAATACTTTATACATTGTCAAGTCTTCAGGTTTAAAGATTTGAAAACCACTAAGTCCTCCTTCCTTTCATAACAAACTTCTCAAGTATATAATCCATATTCCTGTTATTTCCTTCTCTGGGGAGGACTTTAGGCCCAAGTAAGGCAGTCTGCTCAGAATGCCTACATGGTATAATAAGTGCCTGGAAAGGCATTTTTGGCCAATAAGCCCTGTGAGGAAAACTAAAATATCATTTACATTCTAGTTCCACAAGTAAGGAGTCTGGAAATTGCCATTCCGCTCCATCCTGATAAGTAAAAAGCTGAACACACTGAAAAATTGGCAACTCTTCTTATATCCATAAGCTGGGGGAGTGGGAGGAGACAGAGCATACTGCTGCCCTAAAACTGGAGAGACCCACAGGTGAATACAGGCAGTCATGGCTTCCTGGAGCAGAGACTCATGAGCAGAAGTCACCTTGGGAACAGTGCCAGGGTAGTAAAACCTGAACTGTAATTGAACTGCTAGAGGCTCAGTTAAAAACTGAGAGTTAAAACTCGGAGAGTTAACATCTCCAGGAGGACCAAGTCATAAGGAGTTCCCCACAATATGTTGAGACTTATGATATATTTTATATTCATATATATATATATATATATATATATATATATATATATATAAGAACCACCAGGTTCCCACAGAAAATGTTTGAGGAAAATGACCTATGTCTTCCAGCAGGGGGAGGGGAAAATAAACCATTTTGAAATGTAAGTATCCGTGCTTTCTAAAAGTTCTTGTTACGCCAGTTCACTTTTACAAAAGACCTACATTACTACCTGTTTTCACTAACTGAAAGAAATCCAAAGAGGATTTTCACTTTAAAAAAAAAAAAAGTACTGTACTAGTGCACGTCTTTCGTAAAAGCCAAGTGGTGTAATGCAAACTTATGGAAAGTGGGGGATAATCTTCACTTACACATTGAGGCTTACAAAAAAGGTTCCTTAGGAACACTCTACTTTCAGATTGTGGGGGAAATCTCTACATCAAAACACTTCGTTTTTCATAGCAAGGCTTCAAATCAGTGGAAAATAGTTTACTACACCTTGACCTACTGGGCTGTTAGACCCTAACTGACCTGGGGAAAAGGCAATACCCAACTCCAGTCAGCTCTAGCCTTCCACATGAAGAAGAGAAATACTCAACTCGAGCCTACTATAGGTATCTTATTCCACTTAAGGGGAGAGGAAAAAAAATGAGATACACTTGTTAAGTTCATAGTCCAGAGGCATAGGCTAACTATAAGACTAGACCTAATCACAGGATTACAGAATACTGTTCATCCCGTCCCCTCATATATCACCACCACATTACTAAGGGCCTATTAACAACAGTTCCTTTTATAGTACACTATGTCCAGCTACTAAGAAAAAATTACAGACCATATCAAAAAGAAAAAAAAAACCCTCACACAATTTGAAGAGACAAAGTAAACATCAGAACTATATATGACAGGGATGTTGGAACTATCAGACTAAATTTAAAATAACTATGACTAATATGATATGGAATTTGTTGAATGAAGTAGTAGTAAGCTAGAACACATGGGCAATGTAATCAGAGATGGAAATCCAAAGAAAAAAACTCAAATATGCTAGATATAAAAAAATAGTATAATAGAAATTAAAAATGCCTTTGATGAATATATCAGAGATTCAACACAACTGAGGAAATATCTTGGCTAGAGGCTATATAAACAGAATCATTGAAAACTGAAAAGCAAAGAGAACAAAGACTGAAAAACACAGAACAGAATATTCAAGGGCTGTAAGACAACAAAAAAAAGTGTAATATACACATAATAGGCATACCAGAATGAGAAGAAAGAAAGAAAAAAAAGGAACAGAAGAAATATTTCAAACAATAACAACTAAGAATTCCCTCAATTAAAAGTCAGATACCAAGCCACACATACAGGAAGCTCAGAGAAAACTAAGTAGAATAAATGTCCCCCAAATCTACATCTCAGCATATCATTTTCAAATAACAAAAAATCAAAGTTAAAGAAAAAAATCCAGAAAAAAGTCAGAGGAAACAATTACCTTACCTACAGCAGAAGAAGGCTAAGAATTACATTCAACTTCTTTTCAGAACCATTCAAATGAGATTGGAATGAAATACTAAAAGTGCTGAGAGAAGGCGGGGGGGGGGGTGCGGGGAACACTATCAACCTACAATCCTGTACCCTGTGAAATTATTCTTCAGGAGTGAAGGAGAAATAAACTTTTTCAGGTAAACATAAATTGAGGAGATTTGTTGCCAGTAGGCCTCTCTTGTAAGAAATGTTAATAGTTCTTTAGAGAAAAGGAAAATAGTACGATAGAAACTCAGATCTAAATAAGTGAAGGTGAAATAAAAAATTTTATTTTTATTATTCTTAATGGGTTTAACAGATAACAGTTTGTTCAAAATAATAAATAGCAACAATGTAATTGATTATGTATATTTATATCTACATGTATCCTTATATATAAGTAAAGTTAATGACAGCAAAGATACAAGGAAGGAATTAGGGTTATTTTGTTATTATCAAGCACCATGCATGAAGTGGTATAGTGTTATTTGAAAGTGGACTTGGATTAGATGTAAATGTATACTGCAAACTCCAGCACAAGTTAAAAAAAAGTAAAAAGAGGTATTACTGATATGCTAAGAAAGGAGAGACAATAGAATCATATAAAAAACTCAATTTAAACCACAAAAGGCAAAAAAAGGTAGACTACAAAAATGGACAAACAGGACAACAAATAGAAAACAGTAACAAATATGGTAGAGAGTAATCCAACTATATCAACAATTTCTTTGAATGTCAATGGTTTAAATGAACCAATTAAAAGACAGAGACTGTCAGAGTGGATCAAAAAAACATGACCTAACTATATGTTGCTATAAGAAACCAACTTTAAATATAAAGACACAAATAGTTTACAAGCAAATGAATGGAGAAAAATATACCATGCTAACACTAACCAAAAGAAAGTTGGAGTAGCTATTTAATTTCAGACAGAGCAGACTTCAAGGTAAGTAAAGTCACCGAGGATAAAGAAGGGAATTACATAATTACATAGGAGTTAATTCTCCAAGAACACATAACAATCCTTAACGTGTATGCAACTAACAGAGCATCAAACTATGTAAAGCGAAAACTAGCAGGACTGGAAAGAGAAATAGATGAATTTGCTAAGGGCTGGAGACTTCAACACCCCTCTATCAGAAGTAGGTAGATCCAGCAGCCAGAAAATCAGTAAGGACATAGTTGAACTCAACAACACCATCAATCAATTGGATACAATTGACATCTATAGACTAGTCCACCCAACAACATACAAATACATATTCTTCTCAAGTTTACATGGAATATTCACCAAGAAACAACACATTCTGGGCCAAAAAAATACACCTTAACAAATGTTAATGAATATATATCATACAATGTCTTTTCTCAGACCACAATAGAATTAAGCTAGAAACCAGTAACAAAAAGATTACTGGAAAATCCCCAACTATGTGTAGGTTAAACAACACACTGCTAAAAAACACAAGCCAAAGAAAAAAAATCTCAGCAAAATTTTAAAATATTTTGAGATAAATGAAAACACAACTTTTCAAAATTTGTAGAACGCAGTGAAAGCAATGTGTACAGGGAAATTACACCACTGACTGCATATTTTAAAAAGGAGATCTAAAATCAATAATCTAAGATTCCATCTTAGGAAACTTTGTAGTTAATAAATATATTAAGGGAGAGGCTTTAAAACTACATAAATTGTTTCTCTTCATATTTTCACCCAATAATTTCAGCATTCATCAGTAAATCTTATTCACAGTAATTATTACTACAGTTCTTGCCTAAAGGTTATTTTCCATTTCCATATTTACTTTTATTTATTAATTGGAATTCTACCATAACAAATGTTTTATGTGACACTGTTGCAATGAACATCTTAGTATGCTTTTAGGAAAGCGCTTCCCAACGATTTCGACAACATTGTACACATAGAAATAATATTTGTACAACCCACTGAAGTAACTGGACAAGACTCCTGGCAGCCAGAAGTTACTGTCCTGGGAGGTGACACAAAAACCTTTAGAATGAAGAACTCAGTTCCTCAGCCTATCTGTAACCTGTCTGTGGTATCCTAGCAGGAAAGCTCTAATCTAGGGTATATATCTGAAAGTTGAATTGCAAAATTATAGACTAAGTGCACTTTCAACTTCACTAGATATTGTCAAAATGCCCTTCATAGTTTAAAAAAACTGGTGACCAAGTTCTGGCCAATAAAATTAGGCTGAAGTCACTGGGTAATGCTTCTAGAAACTGTTGTTAAAGCCCCTTCTTCTTCCCCAATTCTTACTTACTAGTGTAGACATGATACCTAGAAGAACAGCACCTTTATTATGATTATTTGGATAAATGTCCCATGTTAAAGATGGCAGAATAGGAGAAAAGTAAGTCTATATCCTTGATGACATTGATCAGCTACTGTGAAAAAAGCCCAGGATTTCCCACCTCCAAAAATGTTGATGCATGAAATAAACTGGTATCTGTTGAAAGCACTCTTTGTTGGATTTTCTATTACTTGTTGCCAAATGTAACTTAAATTACATATTATCCATGACTCATTTCACATTTTCATTTCTTCACCTTTCCTCTTTCTCTGCTCTCCCCCTGCCAGCTGGAATTGGTTTGCAATTTAGGATCTTAAAACTTCCCTGCCCACTCAATCAAAAGTAGTATATTTGTCATTCTCTATCAGGCCATGCCATTTGAATTTGCTACATTGAATCTTATCTTTTTTCTGTTTTAGTAAGCTTTTGCTGATTTTCCCAACTAAAATGTAATTTCTACAAGGCAGGGAGGTGTCTTGTCGTTCTTCACTGTTCTTACCCCTAGTGCCTAGAATACTAATTTCTACGTGTCAGCAACTCAATTTGTTGAAGGAATGGCTAAATGACCTACAAACACTTTAAAAAGAATTTGATTTTTCATACTACTTCTGTCAAATTTTATAAAATTATAGCAACCTCATAAAACTTATTGGGGAGCTTTCCCTGTTTTATTAGGAATTACCTCTTCCTTTAAGCTTTGTCTGGAACAGTTGTTTTTCTGGAGAAGTTGAGAGGGAAGGGGAAAGATTTCTTACTAATAATTTACTTTTGTCAAAGACTACATAGATCATGCATTCCTGAGAGGGTGAAAATTGGTTCTCGGAAGAAAAAAAATATCTTACATATTACGGTAAGGTGTGGCCCTGGTATGCTCAACTCTACCTTGACAAAATCTTATTCCTTAATTTCTCACATTACAGAAAACTTACATAGTTTTCCCCCCTCTTGAGGGCAACAACGACAATAATAAAAAGGTTAAGAAACGCTATAATATAAGTCTATTTTATTTTTCTATTTCTTAAGTTAGTATTAGTAATTAGTTTGTTAGGGCTGCTAGAGCAACATACCGAGACCGGTATTTATTTCTTCATAGTTATGGAGGCCATATACCAAGAGCAGAGTGCCAGCAGGTGTGGTTTCTTCTAAGGCCTCTCTCTTTGACTTACAGGTGGGCCACACTCTTGCTACTTTGTCCTCACACGGTTGTCCCTCTGATCATATATGCCCCTGGTGTCTCTTTGTATGTTCCAATTTCTTCCTCTTATAAGGACATCAGTCAGATTGTATTAAGGCTCATCCTGTGAGGCTGATTTAAATTTTCCTCTTTAAAGGCCTTATCTACAAATATATCTGCAACAATCCTATTTCCAAATAAGACCACATTTTGAAGGATGGGGCCTTCGGGTTTTAACATAAAAAATTGTAGAAGCTGGAAGGGGGGGGACACAAATCAGCTTATAACATTAACTTATGGTTTTCCTAGATCACATTCCATTTGGGATCATTTTGATATTTATTGCCAAATAATTTTTTTTAAAGATTTTATTTATTTATTTGACAGAGATAGAGCCAGCCAGCGAGAGAGGGAACACAAGCAGGTGGAGTGGGAGAGGAAGAAGCAGGCTCCCAGCAGAGGAGCCTGATGTGGGGCTCGATCCCATAATCCCGGGATCACGCCCTGAGCCGAAGGTAGACGCTTAATGACTGTGCCACCCAGGCGCCCCGCCAAATAATTTCTTATAGTATATTCTCTCTCTTATGTCTACTTATTTGTAGTTATATTCTCCTTTTCATTCCTAATATTATTCATATGTTTAAGTATTCCTTTTCTAACGGGCAAATTTTGTTAAGAGGTTGGTGTAAATTATCAACCTTTAAAAAAATTCTTGGTGTTGTTGACAATCTCTATTCTAACTAATTTTATATAATTATTTCTATTTTTATCTTTATTACTTTCCTCCTTCTACTTGTTTTGTGTTTATTACAGTATTCTTTTTTCTTAATTTAAAAACAGGATATTTAACTTGCTAGTTTTTCATTGTAACTCTTTTCTAAAATGTGCTTTCAAAGCTAAAAATTGCCTACTAATAACACTTCACAGCTACACTTCACAAGTATTGGTGTGTAGTGTTCCATTGTCACTCCATGTTATTTCTCAATTTCCATTTTCATTACTTCTTCAAAATCATAAAACAGAAGTGTACATTTCTAGTTTCCAAAAACAGGATATTTAGTGGTTATCTTTTACCTATTGACTTCTACATTGAATGTGATCAGAGAAAATATCCATTTGTTCTTTGTTATTCATTTAGTCTTTGTAGAATTTTGTAGAGACTGTGCCATTGAAATAATCTATATTGTAACTTTCATTTTTTTGTCTCCTTGGTTTATCATTTTCTAAGGGAAATGTGTTAAAAATCTCCTACCTATTCCATTAAATTTTTGTTTTATGTATTTTGAGGATATATTGCCAGGTTTGTACAGTACTATTTCACCTTCCCAGTGAAATGTTCCTTTAATCATTAAGTAATGTCCCTTTTTATACCTTTACCTTAAACACATGGGGTAAAAAAAGACTGTTATAAAAAGAAAACCCCAAATACAATCACATTTTAAGCTATAATTGATTTCTTGTACAGTATAGTTTGTCCATGTGTGATACAGTCTTGTTTACTCGTTTATTTTAATGCGGTCTTATCTCAGTTTTGAGGCTCTGGATGGAGACTGGTTACTTCCTCTTCCTGTATAAGATAGAGGATTAAGTACTGATTAAGTTCATATCCCAGCCACTTCCCTTACTGGGTTCTCACACTCTGTGCATTATGCACTCACCCTAATTACTTCAGGACTAGATACCATAAAAATAGAGACAGACACTGGGTCCATGGGAGTACTCAAATTAGCCAGTACACAGGGAGACTACAAAACCTAGTTAACTCTACCATCCTTGCTATTGCAGCTGGTTACTCTGTCCTCAGCTACAAACCCCAGGGTGGCCCCTACACAGGGGCTTTTTCTCTCATTTCGAGCTATAAACAAAAGAGTTGTGCATTCATCCGAGTGTCACTATGTTATTTCAAGCCATCAAAAAAATTTTTTTTCATCAAAAAAACCCTTAAACCTTATAAAACACAGATTGGCATGGCAGCTTAGTTCCACGATGTCATTTAGAGACCCAGGCTTCCTCTATCACTTGTTCTATAATTCCCCAGGGGTTTTTTAGGTAGGGGAAGGGAGGCAGCGGGAGGGGAGAATTTACTTTTATCTACTTTCTGTGAGACTCATGTTTTCATCAGTTCAGATGATCAATCACCAGTTCTTTAAATACTGCCTTTCCCCAATTCTCTTTACTCTTTATTCTTATGAAGCATATTTGGGACCTTCTCATTCTAAATTACTCTTAAACCTGCTTCATATTTTCTTTTTTACCTCTCTGTTCTCCCAAAACTATCTTCCAGTTCATAAATTCCTCAACAATGTCCAATCTACTCTTTACCACTAACCTTTTAGTTGTTCTATTTCTTTTTTTTTTTTTAAGATTTTATTTATTTATTCGACAGAGATAGAGATGGCCAGCGAGAGAGGGAACACAAGCAGGGGGAGTGGGAGAGGAAGAAGCAGGCTCATAGCGGAGGAGCCTGATGTGGGGCTCGATCCCATAATGCTGGGATCACGCCCTGAGCCGAAGGCAGATGCTTAACCGCTGTGCCACCCAGGCGCCCCATAGTTGTTCTATTTCTAATAATCACTTTTGGTTCTTTTTCATACATTCTCTTATATTCTTTATTTTATCGCTATAACATCAATATTTAACAATTAAAACATTTTTATTTTAGAGTCTCTTTCAAACAGTTCTATTATCTAAAATTCTTGGAGTGCAAGCTTTCCTACCTGCTGTACCTGGTTGTTTTGAATAATTTCCTCATGTTATTTGTAATCATTTGTAATTATTATTTAATTCACTTCAGTAAAGGTTTTCATTTGTGGATACGTACCTAAAAAGCAATTTTATCTTTGTTTCAGACCATGTATCAGCATATGGCACAGGCCTGAAGTTTCAATCTAGGGTCCTAGACAATAGTAGCTTCCTATTCTCTGGGCCAGTGACCTGAGGGTTTTTTTTTTTTTTTCCCCTTCCAAAGAGGACAGTTCTTTATAAGTTCATGCATAGAATTCACATGTAACATCTCATCTTGAATGAGCCCAAGGCAACATCTCTTGTTCCAATGTGACGTTTTAGAAACCCAAACTCTTGGCCCATAAGATCTATGGTATAGGGATTACAAAATGGGACTCAATCCTCCACCTTACTCTTCATCTAGACCCTTTGAAATATGGTTTTATAGTTCCTTCTAACAAGAGGTCAGACACATGATTTACCTCAGCCACCAGAATGTGACAGAAGTAAGGGTGTGCCAGTTCCGAGCCTATGCTTCAAAAGGCCTTACATGCATCTGCTCTCTCAGATCTCTAACTTTCCCTTGAGTATAATCCTAGCTCCTTTCTGGAGGATAACAGACCATATAGAGCAGAGATGGTTTATATCAGTCAATGCCATCTTTAATCAGTTGTCAGCCTGTCAACTAGCCATAACATGCATCGGTGAGCTCAGCTGACCAAGCAGAACTGGCTAATCAGCAGAACTGACCAGCTCTTCTATAGACCAGTAGGGAACAAAAGTTGTAAATAAGACACTAAATTTGGGGGTACTTTGTTAAGGAACTGTAATAGCTAAGGGATACAATATATCTGAATCTATTAGGTCCCTGAGCTTACCAATATCACCAGATCAAATGCTAATCTGCTAATTTTCTCATCATTTCTGGCATCTAGGAATTTCCTTTTCATTCATTTGTGCTTGGTTACTTAGTTGTTTTTTTTAAATAAATTTTGTTATAGTTTACCTAATAGTACATATTTTTGGAGTTACATCAGCGTATTCAGTTGTATTGATTCATTTACAGGAACATGACCAAATGTCTCTCATGACAAGTACCCAACTACCTCTTTGGTTGCTCCCAAACACCTGGAAGTGAACCTTCTTCCAATTCCTAGAATAATCTATGTTGTTTCCCAAGTTTGGTAATTTCTACATATTATTGCCTCTCCCTAGTATATTCTTTTTCCACTGCTTCACCCACCTATAATTCCTACACTGCCTTCAGATATCATCCTGGATGAGGAAATGTCCTGAAAGAGAAAAACTTCACCGATTTCTCAAGTTCGGATGAGCTATGTTAGTCACCATTTTACCCATAACCTGTTGTAGTTTCTTATACATGAAAGGTCCACAAGAAATATTTGTTGAAAAAAATTAGCATATATTTACACATCTGTAAACACCAACAGAAAACCCAATTATCCTTTTGATGCTTTGGCATGATTGATGAAAAAGCCCTCCCTCCCCTAAAACAGTGATCATTTGTGTGCATAAATTCCAGGAATATTAAAATTAAAAAATTTGTCTTTTCCTAACTGAACTACACCCTGCATTCATCCCCATATATTAAAATACTTTGTCATTGATGAGGACTTACTCTTCTAACTCTGTTATACTGCTACAGGTGACAAGTGCAGGTGCATTCAATTCTAAAGAACTTTCATCCAGGGATTTCAGAAAACAAAATTTTTGTCATCCTAATAAAAATTCTACTGAAGAAAAACCACATAACCTTTGTCAGATTCAGGATACTGCAACTAAATAATATACCATTAAATACCAAATAGTATAACTTGACCTAAAATAACCATAAAAAGTCTTTACAACTTTTTAAGTGAGCCAAGTGGAATTTTGAAATAGTAAAAAGAAAAATACTAAAGTCTTGAGACTCACCGGTAAGGCATCATGGGATATTAAATAACAATAAAGGAATTTCAGAACTGGAAAACAATATTTTCAAAGCATATTATTCACAGATCAAATATTTAAATCCTAACTTTAGCACCTCATCTTATCATCAGTGAATTCATTACCATGGCAGTTGAGAAACCGCAACTAATAGTAACAAAATCAAAATGCACTAATGTTGCAAAGAAAGGGCTAAGAAACAATTAAAAATACGTAAGTCACTAAAAAGGTTTTTCTGTCACATTATGGGATATTAATGACTTTAAATTCTTGACAAAAAATATAGGAAGATTATGAATCTTAAATGCTACTTAATTACATAGAAAGAGAATTGTTCAAAATTTCAGTAACTTGCAGAAGTTCTTGCATTCCTCTTACAGTAATCTGGACTATTTCTGAAAGTTCAATTTTATGCTGTAATTCAAGAATGATTATTCAAAATTTGCTTTGTAGCTAAACATGATATATTTTAGTCTGACCAATACAAATGTATTCTACTTCACAAGAAGTCCAAGTAGAAATATTTGTCACAAATGATATTTTCCCAGGAAACAAGAAATTCCGATGTACCACATAACTGATTAAAAATTTTTAGACACGTAATTCAGCCATTCACTAAACTATTAACATTTCCTGAAGAAATAGAAAAAAAGACCCTGACAATATGTATATTTAACTTGTATATAACACTAAAGTTTATAACTGTTTATTAAACATTAACTATTTGAAAAATAAATGCATTATTATGAACAATTACTAATATTATTTTCCTATAACAGGTAATATAGAAAAGTGAATCCATATTAAACAATGACCATTTCGGATAGTTTAGATAATTTGTATATATGTCCGCAATAAGAGAAGTGGCTGTTCCAGCTTACTATGGCTCATGAAATTATTGGTATTTTTTAATCTATCAAGTTTTATTTCAGTAATAACTAACATTTGGAAATACATCTTTTGGTCACACTACTCTTTAATTAATTAGAGCATGGGATGGGAGGGTACGGGGACACGGAATGGTAGCAGTGGTTAGACAATCTATCTGATGATTGGACTGGTGTTCTAAAGAACAATCTTTTCACAAAAAGTTAACATTTTCTCTATTAAAAAAACAGATTAACACTGTGCCCATATATAGTGCCCTGTACATGGTTCGCTTATGAGACACTAAATCTCTTATGAGACACTACCAGCAAAATTTAAAAATGAGGTAAAATAAGCTTTCTTTCATCAGGAAAAGCTGGGCTTTGGAGTGGAAGAAAGGAGATGGGAGAATATCTAAGGGAAAATAATTTCCTGATTCTTGTACAAAATCATTTTATTACATAATGAAACTTCAACATACTGTAAATGACAGGCAAAGATAGGAAACAACCATGTACAGTAACTAAGGTAGCCATTAGCCACATGTGTCTATGAGTACTTGCCATGTACCTAGTCCAAATTAAAATGGACTTTCAGTGTAACATAAATACCATTTTTGAAGACTTATAAAAACTAATTTCATCTGTTTTTAATGCAGCTACTGTAAATTTTAAACTAATGAGTGGCTCACATTATTTTCTATTGAACAAAACAACTGTAGAGGCTGGGAAAAAAATACATACTTTCCCAGCCTGCCTCCTTAGCTGTAAGCTCCTTGTATAAGGCATAAGTAGGAGTTTGCTGAGGATTTTTGGGAAAGCTTTTGAGGTTTCTGATGGAAAAAAAAAGCCACTTCTGATGAAAAGTAGCTATCACACCACTTTTATCAACCTTCCGCCTTCTTTTCTGCCATGATGTCAGCAGAAACTGATAGACCAAGGAGCCAACTACCTCCAGGCATAATATTATATGAGAAAAATTAAACAACTTTTCATTTAAGCCACAGTAATAACTCCCAAAAGATACAGATGAATTAGTCTACCATTTCATAATGAAGTATAATTTTAGAAAGGCGAGGATGAAAGATAAATGGAACATGAAATTTATCCAATAACAGCCATATATCCAACAAAAAGTACAAAAGCATTTCTTTTCTCTTTTATGTTCAATTAGTCAACATATAGTATATCATTAGTTTTTGATGTAGTGTTCAACGATTCATTAGTTGCGTATAACACTCAGTGCTCATCACAACACGTGCCCTCCCTAATCCCCATCACCTGGTTACCCCATCCCTCCACCACCCTCCCTTCTGTAACCCTCAGTTTGTTTCCAAGAGCCCAGAGACAATAATGGTATGTCTCCCTCTCTGATTTCTTCCCATTCAGTTTTCCCTCCCTTCCCCTATGGTCCTCCACACTATTCCTTTGTTCCACATATGAGTGAAACCATATGATAATTGTCTTTCTCTGACTGACTTATTTCACTTAGCATAACACCCTCCAGTTCCATCCATGTCCAGGCAAATGATAGGTATTCATCCTTTCTGATGGCTGAGTGATATTCCACTGAATATATGAACTACATCTTCTTTATTCCTTCATCTGTTGAAGGCATCTCAGCTCCTTCCAACATTTGGCTTTGTGGACATTGCGGCTATGAACAATGAGGTGCATGTGGCCCTTTTTTTCACTAAACCTGTATCTCTGGGGTAAATACCCAGTAGTGTAATTGTTGGGTTATATGGTAGCTCCATTTTTAATGTCTTGAGGAACCTCCATACTGTTTTCTGGAGTGGCTATACCAGCTTACATTCCCACCAACAGTTTAAGAGGGTTTCCCTTTCTCCACATCCTCGCCAACATTTGTTGTTTTCCTACCTTGTTAATTTTTGACATTCTAACTGGTGTAAAGTGGTATCTCATTGTGGTTTTGATTTGTATTTCCCTGATGGCAAGTGATGTGGAGCATTTTTTCATTTGACTGTTAGCCATCTGTAGGTCTTCTTTGGAGAAGTACCTGTTCATGTCTTCAGCCCATTTCTTGACTAGATTATTTGTTTTTGGGTGTTGAGTTTGAGAAGTTCTCTATAGATCTTGGATACCACTCCTTTATCTGTAATGTCATTTGCAAATATCTTCTCCCCTTCTGTGGGTTGCCTCTTAGTTTTGTTGACTGTTTCCTTTACTATGAAGAAGCTTTCTATCTTGATGAAGTAAAAAAGTTCATTTTTGCTTTGGTTTCTCTTGCCTTTAGAGACGTGTCTTGGAAGAAGCTCCATGTCCAAGGTCATACAGGTTATTGCCTAAGTTCTCCTCTAGGATATTGATGGATTCCTGTGTCACATTTAAGTCTTTCTTGAATTTTGAGTTTATCTGTAAGGTGTGAGAGAATGGTCCAGTTTCATTCTTCTGCATCTGGTTGTCCCAGCACCATTTATTGAAGAGACAGTCTTTTTTCCATTGGATATTCTTTCCTGTGTTGCTGAAGATGAGCTGACCATAGACTTGAGGGTCCATTTCTTGTCTCTCTACTCTGTTCCATTGATCTATGTATCTGTTTTTGTGCCAATACCATGCTGGCTTGATGATCACAGCTTTGTAATATAGTTTAAACTCAGGCACCGTGATGGCCCCAGCTTTGGCTTTCTTTTTCAACATCCCCCTGGCAATTCAGGGTCTTTTCTGGTGCCATACAAATTTTAGGATTGTTTGTTCTACCTCTGTGAAAAATGTCAATGGTATTTTGATAGGGATTCCACTGAATGTGTAGATTGCTCTGGGCAGCATAGACATTTTCACAATGTTTATTCTTCCAATCCATGAGCATGGAATGTTTTTCCATCTCTCTGTGTCTTCCTCAATTTCTTTCATAAACGTTCTGTAGTGTCTAGTGTACAGATCTTTTACCTCTTCGGTTAGGTTTATTCCTAGGTATCTTATGGTTTTGGTGCAATTGTAAATGGGATTTATTCCTTAATTTCTCTTTCTTCAGTCACATTGTTAGTGTATAGAAATGTAACTGATTTCTGTGCATCGATTTTGTATCTGCCACATTGCTGAATTGCTGTTTGAGTTCTAGTAATTTCCAGGTGAAGTCTTTTGGATTTTCCACAGAGTCTCATGTCATCTGTGAAGAGCGAGAGTTTGACATCTTCTTTGTCAATTTGAATGCCTTTTGTTTCTTTTTTTGTCTGATTGCTGAGGCTAGGACTTCTAGTACTATGTTGAACAACAGTGGTGAGAGTGGGCATCCCTGTCGTGTTCCTGAACTTAAGGGAAAAGCTCTCAGTCTCTCTCCATGGAGAATGATATTCACTGTGGGCTTTTCATAGATGGCCTTTATGATATTGAGGTATGTTCCCTCTAACCCTCCACTGTGAAGAGTGTTAATCATGAAAGGATGCTGTATTTTGTCAAATGCTTTTTCTCCATCAATTTGGAGGATCATATGGTTCTTGTCTCTTCTTTTGTTAATGTGATCTATCACATAGATTGATTTGTGAATGTTGAACCACCCTTGCATCCCAGGAACAAATCCCACCTGGTCCTAGTGAATAATCCTTTTAATGTATTGTTGGATCCTATTGGCTGGGATCTTGGTGAGTATTTTGGCATCCATGCTCATCAGGCATATTGGTCTGTAATTCTCGTTTTTGATGGGATCTTTGTCTGGTTTGGGGATCAGGGTAATGTTGGCCTCACAGAAAGAGTTTGGAAGTTTTCCTTCCATTTCTATTTCTTGAAACAGCTTCAGTATAATAGGCATTATTTCTTCTTTAAATGTATGGTAGAATTCCCCTGGGAAACCATCTGGCCCTGGATTCTTGTTTTTTGGGAGGTTTTTGATTACTGCTTCAATTTCCTTGCTGGTTATTGGTCTGTTCAGATTGTCTATTTCTTCCTGTTTCAGTCTTGGTAGTTTATAAGTTTCCAGGAAGGCATCCATTTCTTCCAGATTACCTAGTTTGTTGGCATACAGCTGCTGGTAATAAGTTCTAATAACTGTCTCTATTTCCTTGGTATTAGTCGTGATCTCTCCCTTTTCATTCATGATTTTATTAATCTGGGTCCTTTCTCTTTTCTTTTGGATAAGTCTGGCGAGAGGTTCATCGATCTTATTAATTCTTTCATAGAATCAGCTTCTAGTTTCGTTGATCTGTTCTACTGTTCTTCTAGTTTCTATTTCATTGATTTCTGCTCTAATCTTTATTATTTCTCTTCTCCTGCTTGGTTTAGGCTTTATTTGCTGTTCTTTCTCCAAGTCCTTTACATGTAAGGTTAGCTTGTGCATTTGGGATTTTTCTACTTTTTTGAGAGAGTCTTGGATGACTTTTGCAGTATCCCATAGCTTTTGAACCAAAGTCCAGATACATCTTCTTACATCTCAGGTTGAATTTGTGTGTGTTCAGAATGGTTTGATAGATATCCAGCTAAATTTGAGGGACCAGTTGAAACGAGGTCCACTACTCTGCCACCATCTTGCCCTTACAAAAGCATTTCTGTATAATTATTTGAGTTCCATTTTAGTTTTCTAAAATTCAAAGATACTAGTTTGGACATAAGTAAAAATTCACTGCCTAATTGTGAAATCAGTGAAGTGACTAAAAAATCTCAAGGTAATAGCTAAATTCTAACAACTCCTCAAAAAGGTACAGTTATTCAGCAAATAGGTACATTCATTCCTCAAAAAAAATCACTTATAACAGTATTACTGTTATAAAAGAAACATAATTTCCAAACAAACAGCAGGTGCCACAACAGTTGTCAAAAAACACAATAGGTGTTTGCTATACAGTTGAGAATGAGTGGACAGTAGGCACTTAGTTGCATACTTCTGACAGAGGGTACAGAATCTCAGACAGCCACTAAATACGTCACTATACACGTGTTTCAATGGAACAAAATAGTTGCAAAATATTGAAGGGTTTTTTAAAAATATGGTTAAAAATACATTAAGACTCCTGGGTTAATTGATCTTATAGAATGATTAAACTGCAGGATAAAAGGCTGTTGGGGGAAAAAAGGTATAAATAGAAAGTTACATTAAAAATAATTACAGTGGGAATTCAACTCACAGAATGGCAGAGTAAAGAACTCAGAATATCTAGTCATCCATCAAAGCAGTAAGAATACTGACAAAAATCATCAAACTCAACTTTTTCAGGACTCTAGATATTAAACAAGAGCTTGCAACAATGCAAAGAACGTTTAATCAAGAAGAAAAGGACTGAAATCTCAGTTGAGTGAGCTTTGGAATGCATTAAATTGTCCTATTCCTACTGTGTCTCCCCAGTTCTGTTGTAGCCTAGGCCACACAATCACAGTAGTCATGAAAACCATCAGATCAACAGCCACCAGAAGGACTGAACGAGTTTAGAACTCCTCCAAATCACTATCTCAGTGAACTGTCACTATTTGAATTGTCTGGCAGCTTCTTAAAGACTGGAACTCACAGAGCCTATGTTTAAATGACCCGACTCAGAGTTGCACATATGCACAGCAATTTCCCTAGGCATATAACAAAAACAATCAGTGGCAAATATTGAGCACTGGGACTACTTGAAATGATTTTTTTTTAATATGGAAAAATGAGATAGACATAGGAGGTTTTGAAAATGTCCAAAATGTCCAAAATGGAAAGACAGGAGACAATGCCCATTTGTAGTTCAATGCCTATAACCAAAAAATACCTGAGACATAAGGTTACAATTAATATCACATAAGGTAACAATTAATATCACACCTCTGGCTGAAATTGAGGCTCTGCAAAAGGAGAAAATGAAGGCTGAAAGAGATATACTGCCTGTGAAAGTTCTCATGCTTCCACCTAAAACACACACAGAGGACCTTGGGAAAGGCTTAGAGACTTATTGGTTCAAAGTCTTTATATATATTCTAATCATTAACTGAACCCTTAACTAACCGAGCAAAAACATCAATGGCCACATATGACAAAGAATACAAAGTTCACAGAAATGTTTTGGGAAAGACAATAAACAATTTAATAACACAAGCATAACATCAACAATACCACACCTTAGAGAAGGGGGACTGGATTGACAGAGTTGATATATTATATTATTTAAAATGTCCAGTTTAACAACAACAACAAATACATGAACCATACAAAGAAACAAAAAATTATGGCCCTTATAACTGATTAAAAGAAACTGATAAAAAGTGTCCCTGATAAAACCCAGACATTGAGTTTACTAGACAGACTTTCTTCATTTTTTTAAATTTACTTTTGTATTTTTAAATTTTTTTAATTTAAATTCAATTAATTAACATATAATGTATTATTGGTTTCAGAGGTAGAGTTCAGTGATTCATCAGTCTTATATAATACTCAATGCTGTGCTCGCTTCGGCAGCACATATAATAATACTCAGTGCTCATTACATCACCCGGTTACCCTATCCCCCCACCCCCCTCCCCTCCAGAAACCCTCAGTTTGTTTCCTATGCTGAAGAGTCTCTTATGGTTTGTTTCTCTTTTGATTTCAACTTGTTTTATTTTTTCCTCTCTTCCCCTATGATCCTCTGTTTTGTTTCTTAAATTCCACATACGATTGAGATCATATGATGACTGTCTTTCTCTGATTGACTTATTTTACTTAGCATGATACCCTCTAGTTCCATCCACGTTGTTGAAAATGGCAAGATTCCATTTTTTGATGGCTGAGTAGTATTCCATTGTGTGTGTGTGTGTGTGTATATATATATATATATATATATATCACATCTTCTTTATCAATTCATCGTTTATAGCAGCAATGTCCAGAAGAGCCAAACTATGGAAAGAGCCTAGATGTCCATTGACAGATGAATGGATATATAGGCAAAGACTTTAAGTCAACTATTTTAAGTATGCTCAAAGGACTGAAGGAAAGCATGTACAAAAACTAAAGATGATTTGGTAAGAATAGTATCTCACAAATAGAGCCAATAAAGAGACAGAAATTATTA
The DNA here is from genome assembly GCF_024610735.1 of Ursus americanus. Lineage (NCBI taxonomy): Eukaryota > Metazoa > Chordata > Mammalia > Carnivora > Ursidae > Ursus > Ursus americanus. The sequence continues at coordinate 6,221,798 of NC_142147.1, read as the reverse complement.
ACAGGAACCAGAATTAAAATTTGAGTTGAAAAGGACAAAATGGAACAAAAAGGACAAAAATGAGAATAATGGTATTCAATAATTTTACTACAATCACTCCACATTGCTCTGCAATCATGGAATGAAATTATAAATCAATAACAGAAGGAAAATTGATATACTCACAAATATGTAAAAATGAAAAAATACACTGCTAAATAACCAATGAACCAAAGAAGAAATCACAAGGGAAGTTAGAAAATACACCAAGATGAATGGATACAGAACAGTAACATATCAAAAATAAAGAGATGCAGCAAAAATGCCTGTATTTGAAAAGCAGAACAATCTCAAATCAATAATCTAACCTTATAGAAGAATAAGAGCAAGTAAGCCCATACAAAACAAACAGAAGTAAATACTTAAAACTAGAGAAGAAATAAATAGAAAAACAGTAGAGAAAATCAATGAAACTAAAAGATGGTTCTTTGAAAATATCAATAAAACTGATAAACTTTAAGCTACGCTGACAAAGAAAAAGAACAGATATGATTCAAAATACCAAAATAAAGAATGAAAGAGGGAATATACCAAAACCAACTCAAGAAAAAAATAGAAAATCTGAATAGACATATAAGAGAGATTGAAATCATAATAATAATAAAAAAAATCTTCCCAAAAAGAAAAGCCCAGATCCATTTAGCTTCACTGGTGAATTCTACCAAACGTTTAAAGAAGAATTAATACGATCCTTTCATAAAATCTTCTAGAAAACAAAAAAAGAAACACTTCCTAACCCATTCTATGAGGCCATTATTTTACTGATACCAAAACCAGGCCGAGATGTCACAAGAAAAAAGCAAATACAAAACTAACAACAACAACAAAGGACACACCAATATTCACTAAGAGCATGAATGTAAAAAATACTCAATAAAAAGACTAGAAAATGGAATACAACAACAGATAGAAAGGATTATACAACATGACCAAGTAGTTTTTATCCCAATTTCAGGTTGGTTTGAAATGAAAGAATCAATCACTACAATATACCACATCAAGAGAATAAAACACGAATGGCACATGATTATCTCCACAGATGCACAAACAGCATCTGAAAAAATCCAACACATTTTCCTGAAGCACCCAAGATACTAGGAAGAGAAAAAAACTTCCTCAACTTGATAAAGGGTAGCTACAAAAAAATCCACAGATAACATCATATGTAATGTTGAGCAATTGAAAGGTTTCCCCCTAAAGTCAGAAATAAAACAAGGATGTACGCTCTTGTCACTTATATTCAACATTGTATCTGAAGGTCTAGCCAGAGAAATTAGGTAAGTTAAGGACTGAAGGGACATTTGTATTGGAAATTAAGAAGTAAACACTATTTGCAAATGACATGGTATTCTATATAGAAAATGCTCAGGGATTCAACACACATTCTTTTCAAGCACACACGAAACATTCTCCAGACTACATCACATATTAAGTGACAAAACAGACCTGAACAAATAGAAAAAGACTGAAATCATAGCATCCACCTTTTCTGATCACAATGCTACTAGAAATCAACCACAAGAAAAAAAATCTGGAAAGACCACAAATACATGGAAGTTAAACCACATGCCACTAAACCATGAATGGGTCAACCAGGAAATCAAAGAAGTGGAAAAAAAATACATGGAAAAAAACAAAAATGAAAACATAACAGTCCAAAGTCTTTGGGATACAGCAAAAGCAGTTCTAAGCGGGAAGTATATAATAACACAGGCCTACCTCAAGGAGCAAGAAAAATCTCAAGTAAACAATCTAACCTTACACCTAAAGGAGACAGAAAAAGAACAACAAATGAAGCCTAAAGCCAGCAGGAGGAAAGAAACAATAAAAATTAGAGCAGAAATAAATGATACAGAAACCAAAAGAACAGATCAATGAAACAAGGAGCTGGTTCTTTGAAAAAAATTAACATTGATAAGCCTCTTAGCCGGACTTATCATAAAAACTATTAAAACAAACACAAGCTCAGCAAGGTTGCAGGATAAAAGATTAACATACAAAAATCAACTGTATTTCTAAATACTTGGAATGAACAGTCTGAAAATGAAATTAAGAAATTCCATTTGTAACAGCATACAAAATAAAACATTCAGGAATAAATTTTAAAAAGAATGAAAACCATATACTGAAAACTACAAAACCTCATTGGGAAAAATTAAGGAAGGCTTAGGAAACCTAAAGCACAAATGACAAGAGGAAAACTAGATAAACTGGACTTCATCAAAATTTTTAAAAACTTTATGCCTCAAAGGACACTTTCTTAAATTACACATATGAGTGAAACCATATGATAACTGTCTTTCTCTGACTGACTTACGTGTAGTTAACTGGCATCACTACAATTTGGTTAACAATACCTGTAAGATCATAAGACGCCAAGACACCTCAGAAAAAGAGTACCTAAGAAATAAAAGCACCCTGGAAAACTATGCTGCATCACAGCAAACAGGACATAGTTATATTTTCTCATTTGGTGTTCACAATTAAAGAATACTGGAGCGCTCACAGATCTCTAACATTTCTCATACATAAGGTGCTATCAGGCTCAATTTTCACATATAATTTCCCCATTTGGTTTGGAATAAACAAAAAATAATATATACTCTGACTTGTTAGGAACTATTATGCTTGCACATTTGTCTAATACAAAGAGCTCTAAATATTCTAACATCTAAAATAGTTTTTATCATTTATATATAAACTATAAATTCCTATAATTAAGATGAATAATACATGATGAAATACTCTTTTGTAGATAGGCACGACGAAGGAATAATTTATTAAGCCGCAGTTGTGGTTTACTGTGCCTAAACTGTTAATGCAAACAATATTTTTTGTCTAAACAGATGTTGTGCTGAACACCTGCTTTCCTGAGAGTTAGAAATTTGGTACCTGCGAGGAAGAGGGTGTTTACATGAACAGACCCCAATAAACACCTTGGGCAAAAACTCCCTAATGAGCTTGCATGTTAGAGACAACGTTTCACACATGTTGTCACGATTGAATGCTGGAGGGATTAAGCATGTTCTGTATGACTATATCAGGAACGGACTATTGGCAGCTTGCGCCTGGTTTTTTCTAGGCTTTGCTTCATGTGCTTTCCTTCGGCTGAGGCTGAGTTTGCTTTCTATTCTTTTGCTGTAATAAATCTTATCCACAACATGCCAGGTCCTCTGAGTTCTCTCAGAGAATCATCAAACCTAGGGGTGGCCTTCGGGACCCCTGACACAGTACTACTTTCTTTTTAAGTCACATTGAAGTAAAATTTCAAAAGAGGGCTAAGAATCTAGAATCCAATACAACTGACTTGGTCCAAAGAAGCCATGCATTGACTCTTTCTAAGCAACATTTCAGATTATTATAATCCTTCTAGACATAAAAGCATTCCCAAATCCTTAAAATTGTAGTTTTTGTTAAATGGCTTTTGCCATAAATTTTAAGAGTTAGAAACACAAGGCCAACCTTCAATCATGTAAAGTCATATGATGGAAATTAGAATGGCTCTTGGAATTTTTTCTCATTGAAAGTTATAAGCCCATGTGTCTATCTCACCCCTTCTTCCTTTTGAACCCTTAATCTCCTTGGCCCCTTTTCATATTCAGCTGACATTCCTGCTTTCCATTTCATCATGATAATAGCAGCAATCAAAAGAGAACTTCCACATCTACCAAACTTTATATTTACCACCATTCCAAGTATTATCCCCAATTAATGCTTATTTCCACTTAAATTTTAAGATTGTAAGAAGAGTATCTGATGTTAGTTTTTTCTAAAATGATAGGACACTATGACTTGTGACCTATCATCAAATAACACCAAAATTAATCATGTGACAGCATGACACTAGAGAAGGGACATTAGAAACCATACAGGTAGTTTCTCCGCCTCCATGTATAAAGTCATACAATTAACAGATTTTAATGCCTTAATTAAAAATAAAAGCAAATCCAAAATGTAGAAAGAGAAGACAAAATTTCAATCTTACATGTCTTCACTTTCAAAGTACTCTTTAAAACTTATAGTTGTGGGGTCACCAAAGTCTAAAAAATCCCTTATTAAAGAATTATGTCTTTTCAGATGACCATATATATATATATATATATATATATATATATATATATATATATATAATACCTATAAACTTTTATTAAAATTTGTAACTTTAACATACATTATGGGTTTCTTTCCAGATAAAGAAGAGAAAGCAAGTAAGAGTGCAAGGGAAGAACTATAGAAGTATGCCTCTTTCACAGTTTCCATTTTAATAAAAATCCAATATTGCAAATGTGCACAGCAATACTTCTATAGACACCAGTTGAGACTAGGTAGCCACAAAACATGACACATGTGTGGGCAATGAAAGACATTAGAAAATGAGCATCCAATACTGTTCCTGCCTTTAGGAAATATGTTCCCCAGCAAGGCTCATGAGCGCTAACACTGGCACTCAGTATTTTGACAGCACCTTAGGAGGGGTACCCTTAAGAAAATGGCCTTCTCCCGAAGGAAAAACAATGTGTGTACAAAATTTATAAAAACAAGAGAATCAGTAAAGATATGATGATAAGCTGTAAATTAAGGAAAATGATTTATTAAAAAATAAACCAAAGTGCTGACAATATAATATGTATATTATGTATGTGTGTTGTGTGTGTGAGCTCTGTATCCTTCAATCCTAAAAAGATTAGGATTTGGGCAAATAAAAAATTTGACAGTGAAGAGAGAAAGAAATGAGTGGTATTCCCACTTCTTTCCCAGGTCCTTGGGTTGCCCTGAGATGTGAAGTGGTTGGGAATAAAGAAAAGAGACAGGACTGTGAACTTGCCATTCAGGGTATAATGTACAATTAAAAAACGAAATGGTCCCAAGTCATACCACCTTTCAAAGGATTCATTCCCCTGAACACCTAGATAAAAGGAATTTCATTCCCTGAAAGATTCTATGCAGGCCCAAATACTGCTTCTCCATATAATTCCTGACACAGTATACAAAAAAAATCAAAGAAAGAGATGGTGAGCCCCAATAACACATTTTATTATTCTAGAATTTTAAGTGTACATGTTAAAGGCCTATTGAAATTACCACATAAAAATTTTATACCTACCAAATAAAAACGGTAAGGGTAAGAAAAAAACATCAACAAGAAAAAAAAAAAAAAACCACCAGAAAATAAAGCTTAAAAAGAAGATACCAAACTTGCTTAAATATATTCAAATCATACAAAAAAAGAATAGAAAGGTTAAAGCAGTATCACATTTTTGAGAACTGTCAGTTGACATCTGAAGATTTAAAATGAACTATGGTATGTGGTGCCTGGGTGGCTCAGTTGGTCTGCCTTTGGCTAGGGTCATGATCCTAAGCTCCTTGCTCAGCGGGGAGTCTGCCTCTCCCTCCCCCTCTGCCTCTCTCTGCAGCTTGTACTCTCTCTCTCAAATAAATAAATAAAAATCTTTAAAAAATAAAAAAATAAAAAATAAATAAAATGAACTATGGTAGATACTGAGAAAGCAAAAAACAAAATGTTAAAAATTAAAAATGAAAATAAAATACCAAACAAAACAATGCTACTGCTAACCAAGGCAATTTCACCACTGCCATCAGTAACATTAATGGGAAGTCACTTGCAACTGTCAATGTTAGCTGTTGCTTAATATAATGGTTATCATACTATGTTGTGCTGGATACTTCTCCCAGTGCTTTGGAGTTTCTAAGAGGAGCTAAATTGGTCTGAAATAGGAGTCTTCCACACCTTCCCAGATCATTGAATACCACTATTTCACATATTATAAAAACAGAACTATTTGGATGAAATAAAAACATGTAATTCTTTGATGAATCAAACAAAAGAAACCATACGTATTATTAATTTCTTCTTTACTGGTTATCTGCACATCTAAATAGACTTTACATGGGCGCCTGGGTGGCTCAGTGAGTTAAGAGCCTGCCTTCAGCTCAAGGTATGATTCCAGGGTCCTGCGACTAAGCCTTCAGGGAGCTTAGCAGGGAGTCTGCTTCCCCCTCTCCCTCTGCCCCTCCCTCTGCTGGTGCTCTCTCTCTCTCTCAAATAAATAAATAAAATCTTAAAAATAAATAAATAAACAAATAGACTTTACTTACTATTAAAAAAGCACAACTGAAAGGATGTAAAAGACTACAAACTATTAAAGGACAGGACTACATATACCAGTATCACAGTACCCTCACTGCAGTCCAATGATGATCTGGGTGTTAATTACATGATACATTTGTTCTCCCTGCATGGATCACAGGAGAGAAATAATAACAAGCATATACAGCATACCTACTCTTTGATGGAGTCTCATTGTATGTGCCATTTCAATAAGAATAACTTTTTGCTCTCACTATGGCATATTTGGAAACGTATCAGCATATGTCTGTGTGTGTCTGTTCAAGCATTAGCGCCTATGAAAGGAATGCTTCTCATCTTTGGGATATAAATTCTTTTCAAATTTCCTAATAAGAACATTGTATTTATGTTTTAAAAACATTAAGAACCTCACTAAGGTCCCATAATAAAAATAATATGATAAAAGTATCTTTTTACTTTTAAAAGGATGGGTTACAAAGAGCAACGATATGCAAAAAAGACATCATAACACTAAGAAAATCTGCAAATGCTATTTTATTTTCATTGTTACTAAAATTTTCTGAAAGTTACAAGTTTTTATTTCATTCAGATCACCTGAAGCAGAGCTTTCATAGGTGTAAAGTTTTATAATCGGTCATATATTTCATTCATTTTTAAAGTGTTTTGCACTTTAATATAAAGTGCATTTTGCACTTTAATATAAAGATTCTTGATCCAACATCCAAAATCCAGTATCTGATTATATGAATAAGCCATTTTCATAAAACTAAAGCTAAGTTTTAAAAAGTAAAAGAAAAAATATTCTCAGAGATGAAATTTAGTACTAGAAAATTTGGGCAATTCATACCTCGTCAGTGTTATAGATAATCTGGAGTCCTGAAGAAATCATTTCCACAAGGTAAAGGAGATAGAGTGACACTGTATTTATCTGAAAACAAACAACATTAAAAGTTTAAAGGAAATAACAAAAAGACTATGTTATGAAATTATATGTAAGAGCTAAAATTACCAGTCATTTGCTCTAATAGTGGCAAATAAAAACTACTGCCTTTCCTATTGTGAAATAAAGGAGCTGAGTATTTAGCTCATCATAAAATCCCAGCTTTGATTATAAAACTCTAAAATCCTCAAATTTACTGTGGTGGTTAATACCTGATTAGGGAAATGGCTGCAAAGAGAACTGTTAGCAACTGTTTCTATAACATTTGTTTTCTAAGATTATTTTCAAAGTCTGGGTCTAAAGTACTCTACTTTGAAGTAGTTTTGCCCCACAGGCAGCTAAGTAATGTCACTTCATCTCAAATGTATGTAAATGAAAAAGTTATTTGGCAAGTAAGACATTAGGACTTTGCCAGTGCACCATAAACAACAGGGAGTGCATCTTGAAAACGGTATTATTCTCAGAGAATGCAGAATTTATGTAAGCAACTGCAGGGACATATTTTAATCAATGGTATAGCATATAAAATATATTTATGAGCAAATGAGTTTTATAAGCAAATGAGTCATTTTCTTCTTTTAGTTTGTCTATTAAAGATAGACATTATATGATATAAACAAAAAAAATGAAGACAATAATGTCCACTTCAACAAAAAAGACTCTCACAGAAGCCTGAATGGGATGTATAAATTGTGTCAACTAAATAAGTAGTAAAAGATAAATACTACAACATATACAAACCTTGAATATGCTAAATGAAAAAAGCCAGTCACAAAAGACCATATATTATATGATTCCATGTATATGAAATTTACAGAATAGGAATATTCATAATGATAGGAAGTAGACTGGTGATCGCCTAGGGCAGGGGGCTTTCGAGGAGATGGGGAGTGACTGCTAATGAGCACAGATTTCTTTATGGAGTAATGAAAATGTTCTGAAATTAACTGTGATAGTGGTTGCACAACTCTGACTATAATAAAAACCACTGAATTGTACACTTTAAATAGGTGAATTGTATGTTTTGTGAATTATATCTCAATCAGGCTGTTATATAATAAATAAATACACAGGTAGCAGTAAAAATATTTTCGTTTAGCTAGGAAATGGTAATTTAAGTTAAAATCAACTAGAAAGCACAATGTAATTTTGTCCCGGTGTGATTCTAATCCAGAAGATTATTACCCACTAATAGCCTTGGTGGCTCGTGTCTTCCCTGACTTTCTTCCAATCCTTACTGAGTAACTGAGAGAAAGTGGGGGCAGAAAATTATTTGTGTCCGAGAGGCCTTGGACAAAGTGGCCCTGTGCTACCAAGTGTGCTGGGTATTTGGCCTAATCATCTTTGCCTTAGACATCTTTGCTATAAACACTTAACCACAAACATTTTTCAGTGTGTACATTTTCTCCACATCACCAGTTGGCCATAAGGCAATTTTGCCATAAAACATAAAAAAAATAACTGGTTGACAGTTTGATTTGACAGTTTGGTTTCATTTTTCCATTGATGTGAAACTCCCACTTTTATATTATATAAATCTTATATTTTTATAAGTATCTTTTTGTAATTCATACTTTCTATATTATATTAAAAATCTTAGCCCTCATAATGGTCTCTACAATGATGCAGACATTTGAACCTACATTGCCTACAGAACTATGAAGTGTCTATGAACAGACATGTGACAATATGCCAAGAACAAACAAACAACAGTGTAGATGACATTCACAATGCAATGCAAAGTTCAGTTACAAATATGCATCCTAGTATTTGGAAAGTGATACCCCTCTTAATGAAGGAAGAAATTTTAGTGAAAAAAGAAAAAGCGTAATGCCAAATGAGGACACAAATCAACAAGCAAAGAAGAAAAATGTATTACTCTGAACCAAAGACCTTGAAAACAAATGCTTAGGTAAAATCCAAAAAATAAAATCAGTTATTTGCACAATATTGCCATGAATTTACACACATTTTAAATATATTTAGTGTTCTGTATTTCATAATAAAGTCTTCTTAATTTTGTCGTTCATTTTTCATGTTATATTATGTCCTTTTTAATGTCCTTTTATTTTTTTGTGATTTTATCTTTCAAAGTAAAATTGCCTTACAGCCAATTAGTTATGCAGTGAAAATACATGCAGCGAAAATTCTTGCAGCAAAGATGCGTACTGCAAAACTACCTAACACCGCCACCATGGCCTGGCAATGCTGGCGGGTCTCTCAGGAAGCAGAGCTGTCTAGGATGCCTCCTGACTTTTCAGCAAAGTCCAGGGGGCGTCTGAGTGTTGTCAAGGTCCAAGTGAGCCAGACCCAAAGATACAAGATTCTGGTATTGGGTTTTTTAGACTGACATAAACTTTTGAGTGACCCTTCTCAGAACATGGTAGAGAAGAGCTTCAAACCACTGCCAGGCTCACCCAAATATTTTCTTACAGCACTGACACTGGCCTGTCAGAAATGACATCAAAGAAATGTCACTGCTATGGACAGCTATTTACAGCTACACCTCCAAGAGCCCTCTGTTCTGACTTGCAGGATGCTTCTGTGAAAAAGTATCATTAAGTGGCAAATTGTACAGAAACAGCCAAGTAACAGGTCGACCAGCATTTATTTAAAACCTACTGGGAGGCAGGCACTAAACTTAAATTCTGGGATACAAAATAAATGAGCCATTATCTTCTGAAAACCCTATTTCAGACAGTAAATATATTTGTCAAAGCAAAAGGTACATAAAACCTAATTATATCATAATTATAAGAGGAGGTTAATTAACCACATATTCATATAATACTAATTCTCCAAGGAACTGGTTACAAATAAGTGTAAGAGCTTCTTCTGCATAGAAATGGGGACACTGTACTTTCTATGACTGGAGGAGTCATACTAAAGTAAGACATTTCAGATGTTTAGACAGAGTGGGACTATAAAAAGGACATACTCCTATTTTAGTAAAGAATATATGAATAATAAGTATTCTGTCCTAAAGACAGCAGAGCCAAATGATGAGCAGGAAGAAAACTCATTAAATAGCATATATAATATTTGTATCCTAAAAACAAGGCAACAGGATGGCCAGCTAAAAGCAATACACAGATGTAAGAGAAAAGTGAAAACAAAACATAAAACCCTACAGTGCATTCTTGGCCTAGGTACAAAATTTAATAGAATATATGAGACAAAATTTATAGACTCCAGAAATGCCTGCTGGAATCACATTTTAATGGTATGCTTATCGCTTTGTTGAAGGTGGATACATCAAACTGAACTGTCATGTAACAAAAATTTCTGATTTGCTGCTATATCACTGCCAACTGTCTTTTCTTCCGTAGTCCCTAAATGTTGACATTCTTCTAAATTCGAATAAGCACAATCTTCTTTGAGGTAGGAATACTAGTAGAAACTATCCCGTTGCTCTTTTCTGCTTACAGACCAAGACCTCAGTGTGAGCTGATGCTCAGTGTCCATAACAAGCTCGGCCCTGGCATCTACCATTTCCCTTCCTCATTGTAGGGTTGGTTTCCTACTTCTGTTTCGAACAATTCATGAAATCTACTTTACAAAACCTGGAAGTAGCCTCAAATCTTCTATGATGTAGAGTCTGCACAGAGAAGAAGAAAACTTAGAGACTTCTCCTTTTACCTGAAGATGACCATATTCCTCAGAGGAGAGGACCTCATCTCCTGTGTGCACATTGAAAACAGAGTGAAGACAGGTTGCTGGGCGTGGGTCCTGCTTAAACTGCTGGACCTGGAATCAAACACAAAATTCAAATAGTACTACTAACGCACATTATCATCAAACTTTAGAGATTTTAAATTATTTTTCATGAGACCTTTTAATGAGGAAAGCCATAGCCTAAAGGCAGAGTACAGAGCAAAGCAGATATATTACTTTTTCTAAAGAAACAGAACTCCAACAAAACTGACATAACTACTAACTTAATAGTTAACATGATTGTTGAATATTTATTTGATGTTTCAGTAGCAAATCAAGTGTAATAGGGAGCTTGTGAATATGGTAGCAACAGCTTTTGCAATTATTTTATATTCATTTTATTTTAGGGTCAAATAATAGTTTACTCTGTGGGACAGGATTGCAGGGATTACATCCCACTGTACTGTCATTTGGAAATGCTTCCATGACACTCAATGAAAAAGTGATTCGGACCTCATTCTAACTCAGTAAGTGTTCGAAACTTCAAATGCTATTTCTTTCTCTGAAGATCACAAATTGTAACCTACGTTCCTATCAACGGGTATTCATTTCCTTTGCCACATATACTATCCTTACTAAGGCACTGATTCCAAGAGAACAGAGGACAAACTTCTACTTATTAACTGCATATAAAGTTTAACCATTTTAGAACACTGAGTAAATACTAAGTGATCTAACAAACTCCAAGGACCGAAAAAAGAAATCCATCTCCTTTCTTAGGGCCTGTTAATTCAATTCAGTGAATAGTTACTGATACCAATCGTGTGTCAAGCACTGTGCTAGCCCCTGGAAGTATGAGATGAATAAAAACAGAGAATGAATAGCATAACACATAGCTATATGTAAATGGAATAATTTTTTCTTTCTTTGAAAATATATGTGATGATAATATCTGCAACCTTACGTACGACCTTGCACTGTTTCACTTGGCTAATGAAGTACATAGAACCATATTCTTTACTTCACCTTCAAATTTCTTCTCATCCTTAAAATTCTATCTCCAAAAAACATCTTCTTTTATAAAGTCCCTTCTGAACTGTTCCTTAAATTCCTTCTTCTGGACTCCATATCAGGGTGCTTATCCTTCAATAACTTCTCTTTTCTTTTTATTAGTTGTCTGTGTCTCTCACTATCTTATAAGCCTCCAGAAGTTACACTATCCAACATGGTAGCCACTAACTACACAACCAACTAAACTACGATTAAACAAAGTTTAGAAATTCAGTCCCTCAGTCACACTGACTATATATCAAATACTCAGTAGCCATATGTGACTGGTAGCTGCTGCATTGTTCAACACATTAATACAGAACATGTCTATCATCACAGAAAGTTCACTGGACAGTGCTGTGCTACAGGGCTAATACACCTTTGCACCGCCCCCCTACCCCCAAGTGTCCTGCCAATACCCCACAAACAAATACACAGCCCTTCCTGTCAATCAAGTCAACAGAATGAGAGCTAGGCCCTACCAGTAGATAATCAGGAATGAGAGGGTAAGGATGAAGGTGGGGATATATATCTTCCATGTATACAGTGACCAAGCCATTGAGTATTATCAGAGAAGGTGAGAAGGCTATTCCTTCTCAGTATCTACAACTGCAGTCACAGTCTTAAGACTACACAAATAGAAATCAATGTGGTCACTCCTTTCCCACTATTATCTCAAGGTGTTGAACATTAGTCTGGGCACTTAGATAAAAATATGGTTAAGTTAAAATACATTCTGCCTATCTGATAAAGATCCAAAAGGACAAGGTTTTATCAGTTTAGTAAAGTTATTGCTACAGTTGACAACGCAGTGTTTGTCATTTGTCTTCAAGACACACAAGTACCCAGCGTGAGAATTTATATTCAATCACTGTGCCAGGGGAAAAGCAACTATTAAATGATTAAAGATACTCAAATGGGAAATTATGTAACCATGCTTTGAATCTTACAGCTGTTAAAAGACAAATAATTTCAAATTTCGGAAAAAAAATAAGACCCAACTATAGAAGCTTTGAAAATTAATGGGGCATATTGTATGTGAATTATAGACAACTATGCTTGAAATCAGTCAAAAATAAGGGGACATTAATCAGTATTTTATATGTCTGACATCTGGCAAGTAAAAATAAAGAATGATTAAAGCAAAATTTTCTAGACCAAAAAAAATCTAGAATAATGTTTTCTCTGCTTGTATTTTATTTAGATTTTTCCTGGAAACTTATATCATTGTGAATAAACAGCTAATCACTTAGGAAAAGGTGAGCATTTTGTAATCCATTCTTAATTTATAAAACAACATAGCATTTAGGTAAAAAAAAAATCCCATAAAGAAATGCTGGAAGAATAAATTTTATAAAATTTTAATGATTTTTCATGAACTAGAAACTATTCGGTAACATTTTAGACAAATTTTTTATGTAGATAGCTAGGGACAGCAACATTCATAGCCCATTTTAAAGGAAATCTGTGCCTTCTAAAATACTAAATGCAAATTGAATTTATTTTGAAAAATTCTGAATGCTTCTCCTTAGGGAATATTAGAAAATAGAGTAAATGAAAGAACGGGTATATGAACATTTGGAGATTAAAAAAATACCTAATGTGAATAAGTAGACATTAAAACAAATGGCAAGACGATAACAGAAATCAGATTGCTCTACACTCTGCAAATCAAGGACAACTCTGTTCACTCAAATGCGTAATGAATTAAAATATCTCTTTTAGATAGTACTTTTAGAACATGTATCAAGAAGCATGTCATGATTTTACTTCAGAAGACAAAGAAGATGAACCTTAGGGTCAAACAGCAAATGCTAACTACAAATATGCTTCATTTTAGTTTTAAGAAAAAGGCAAAAGATATATATCTCACATTTTAAAATACGGTAACATTCCCTACTACTGCATAATCATGACGGAAATTGTGAACATCAACGAGGTAAAGGTTTGGTAGGAGGCAATGAGCTGTCTGTGTGTGATTAAATCTAATCTCAGAGTCACTCCCTCACAGTCATATGTGAATTATGATAATATTCTCCATTCCTACTCTAAAAAGTTATGGGGATCAAGAAAGATTATAGGGTCACCTGGGTGCCTCAGTCGGTTAAGTGTCCGACTCTTGATTTCAGGTCAGTTCATCATCTCAGGGTTGTGAGATCAAGCCCTGTGTCAGTCTCTGAGCTAGGCAGCCTGCTTAAGATTCTGTCTCCCCCCCCCTCCTGCACCACCTCCCCACTCACACACAGTGCATACCCTCTCTCTTAAAAAAAAAAAAAAAAAAAAAAAAAGATTACAACAATAAAAACTGCTTTAAAATCTGTAAAACCTATATTTTGTGGTATGCATAAATACCTAATCCTAATGTGCTCCATACCTTCTTACAACTCACACTTACTCTTTTTTTTTTAAAGATTTTGTTCATTTGTCAGAGAGAGAGAGAGAACACAAGCAGAAGGAGCATCAGAGGCAGAGGGAGAAGGAGGCTTCCCACTGAGCAGGGAGCCTGATGCAGGGCTCTATCCCAGGACTCTTGGATCATGACCTGAGCTGAAGGCAGATGCTTAACGGAGTGTGCCACACAGATACCCCATACTTACTTTAATTGTCTAGCATCATAACTAAGTAAAGGAAAGAAATGTTAATCCTTTATAATTAAAAAAATTCAAGACATCTTAAGTCCCATTCAAGCTGTATTCAAAAGAAAAGGTAATTGTGAAGATTGGTCAGAGAAAGACAAATACCATATGATCTTACTCATATGTGGAATTGAAGAAAAAAAAAAACCAGATGAGCATTTGGAAAGGGGAAAAAGAAAAAAGAGAGGGAAACATACCATAAGTGACTCTTCATGACAAAGAACAAACTGAGGATTGATGGAGGGAGGTGGTGGGGGATGGGCTAGATGGGTGATGGGTATTAAAGAGGGCAAGTGTAGTGATGAGCACTGGGTGTTGTATGTAAGTGATGAATCACTGAATTCTATTCCAGAAACCAATACCGCATTATATGTTAACTAACAAAATTTAAATTAAAAAAAAATGTGAAGACTGGTTAGTAAGGTTGAATGGTATTTAGAAAGGGATATTAACAATTGGTTAAATAAGCCACAAGGAACTTTTTGTATCATTTCCTTCCTTTTGATAAACAATAGTAATTTAAATCTGTCAGCTTGTTTAGTAAACATGAAATTCAAGGCTCTCACAATGCTTCCTTAAGAGAAAAGTTAATTCAGAGAAGTTAGGCGCTCATGAAATAATAAATGTGAAATAAACAGTAAACTTCTCACAGTAAACAACTCAGGAAAAAAAAAAAAACCTTTAATCACATTACTTCAAAATATATGACATACTAGTTTAATTCAAGTGTACCAATATGACATTTCAACAAATGAAAACCCTTTATAATAATGATTTGCAGTCAAATCTCAGCAGACGACTACAGGTTTGTTACGTATCTTTATTAACAGCTGGTGAACAAATCTACCTTTTCTACCAGGTAACATTTTCTAGTTGCCACATTCTGAGGGCAAAATGTAATTTTATTTATTTATTTATTTTTTAGTTTTGACTTCAGATACAGATCTTAAGAAGAAAATGTGCAATCACAAAAACTTAACGTAATAATCACAAGATAAAAACATACAAAATATTAAGTGATCAAAACTGCCTGTGTAATTACTGATGTGCATCTTTGCTCATGAATCATCAAACCTGGGGGTGGTCTTGGGGACCTATGACACACTCATGATATACACAGACACTTAATATATTAGGACCTGAGGACACAGGGATGTAGGTAAGTAGGAGAAATATCACATTATATTTGCATAGAACTTTACAGTTTCTATTATGTATGTTATTTTAATTTCCACAATAACCCTGTAAAATTTGCTATTTTCTAAACCAATCATTCCTGTTCTATCTACATGTAAATGATGAAGTATTTTTAAGCTGAAGTTCAGGGATGCCTGGGTGGCTCAGTCGGGTAAGCAAGCATCTACCTTCAGCGGGGTCCTGGGATTGAGTCCCTCCCTGCTCAGTAGGCAGCCTGCTTCTCCCTCGGCCTGCCACTCCCCCTGCTTGTGTGCATGCTCACTCTCTCGCTCTCTCTCTGACAAATAAAATCTAAAAAATAAATAAAAATAAACTGAAGTTCACGTAAGTCAGGGCAATCACATGTGCAAAAGGAATTTTGATAAGGACTTTCTTAAGCAATATAATATTTGTTAGAATTATGGATATTGTAACGTTCCTGAGAAACTGAGTCTTTATCAATTAAACACCAGAGGCAAAATACAAACGAATTCAAGCCTAAATAACAATTCTCAATCACCTCTTGCTTAAGGTGTTTCTTCAATTTCAGTATTTCAAACCCTGGGCTGAGAAGGCAAGAGGCTGTTTTAACCTATCGAGACAGCCCTAGGATGTGGCTTTACCTTTTGAAAGTACATTCTTCTTCAGAAGATGCTATTGCTATACTGGCTAAATTAATCCTTCAGAATGATGTGAGAATTCCAGTTCACACTACAGTGTTTTACCTTATCGGCCTGACGCATATAGCAGTAGAGAATTCCTCTCATACATTTTATAGCGGAGTGCTCCAGCTCATGGGTCCTTCCCTTGTCATCATCAATGCGCCTGGGTGAGAGAGATAACTCATGAAACAAATTGGAAATGCATTTGAAAAGGAAGCAGAGCTTTCGGTAATTAAGTATTTAACTATCTGACTAATCCCATGTTCTGGCAACGTCTACTAATTCTGTAACAGTGAAACTCCATTTTCCCAGCAGATGTAGAAATGCTGCAATAAAAAAAAAAATCCTATGATGAAACTTGTGTTGATTTCTCCTTCTTTTAAGGAAGTAAGCCAATTGCTTCAGAAATAGCATACAATATTTCTACACTAACTTGGTTGAAACTTTAAAGGATATTCTATATTGGAAAAATCTACCAAAAGATTTTTTTAATTTGCTGCTATACAGTAGAGGCAATTTTTAGTATCAATCCCTTTAGGTTATGCAATGGCCACATGGATTCAAGGTAAGATAGATTAAAGTAGGCACATGCCTTCTTTGCTCTACCATGTGTTTAATAATATCAGGGTGGGCATTTTAGTCAAGGATGTCTTCAAATAAACACACATCCAGTATGACACATGATGTATTTGGGCACAGCTTTACACTCCTGGGTCTTGGTTTAAAGTCAATCGACCATTGTTTATATTGTTCGCTTTTAAAAAGAAAAAAAACAGCTAAAATCTAACCATTAAGCAAAGTTAAGATGTTCTTCGGTCTTTAAGTTTCTTTTTCACCATGGATGAGAGTTACCTAAAGTAATGAGAGTTACCCACTACTGCAAATGAAAGTAACTTATTCATTGTTTCACTAAATCTTAACAGAAATATCTGGCAATCATCCATACTTGATAAAAAGCATCACCTGTCTCCTTAAAAAGTATACTACAATTACCTCCTCTTCCAACTGCAGACCTCATATACCAGTACTAGAAGGAATAATGATCATTTTAACAAAGCACTGTCAATGTCAGACAAAAGTAGGCTGTCATTAGAACATTATTCCTCCCTCCATATGCAGGTACTACAGTACGACTACCATGATTTTGCTCTATGCTGTATTTTTCTGTCTGATGTGCTACACAAGTGTTTTAACAGAGGCAAATCATGGCATAGGTAACAGTGGACCAGGCACTGACACATGAAGGAAACAGCACACTTTGGGTAGAATGAGCTCAATGAAATCTGTTTCCAATTCCTACTTCATCTAAAAACAAAAACAAAATCAAGTTTTTCCAAAATTGTCTTTAAAATAATTCTCTACCCCTAATTTCAACAAGCATTTAACCAAAACAAAAATATTCCAGAATAAATCACCCACTATAAAGAGCTCTTCTATTTTAATGAACTTTTCCTATTTCTCTGTTCTTCTGCTAATAAAATAGAAACCAGAAGAGTAAAAGAATAGTTGCATGTGAGTAAAAACATTTAGGCAACCAGTCTACATGTATCACCTTTCCAGAGATTTAAAATGAATCTGGTGACCCAAAATAATTCCTCTATTTTCTACCACGATCTGGCAATATTCTACTCTCTTTAACAAGCTCTGTGGATGTCAACTCACGTTTTAATATGATCTGAAGAATACTTTCAACTTTAAAAAATGAATAAATGAAAGAACTTTAAATTTCATCTATGAATTTATTGACCACAAGCTATGTGCTACTGTTGATCAGATATTTCTACCATATTAAGTCTTGCTATTATATCTAAACTAGAATTTTATACTTATAAATATAAACCAGTGAAAGAAATCAGACACTTGAATCCTGTCATTAGTGCATTATTTCCCTGCAAGCAAGCTTAAAGAAAAATAAAATCAATATTGGTAGAAATAGTCATGTGACCTGATTGATTACCAAGACTAGCTAGGGCCACCTATTATTCCACTCAACTCCTAAAACAGCTACAAATCTAACACTAGGAGGAAATAGGCTGATTTCCTGCAGGAAGTCTACCACTCTCTCTCCCTTGGTCAGTGCTGCAAATCTTTGATGTTCATTCTTATTTCCATATATATATATATATATATATATATATATATATATATATATGATCTAGATGGTTTAGATGGTCTACACATACTCTTTCAAGTCAATACTCTTCTAAAAAAAATCACTTTTCTCAAATATAAAAAGAAAATTAAATTCCATATTTGAACCCTAAAGTCATGCTTTTCTCTATATTAGAAAGAAAAAATGAAAGAATACTACATAATACTTTTTAATATAGCATAAAGTATAAATCAAAATTCATTTAACAGATTTTGTGTAATTGAGTAGGTTCAGAAACAGTTTTAAACTGAACCATGTAAACAAAAATAATAAATATTTATAATGATATTAATTATAACTACATAACAATAAAATATAAATGTTTATATTAATTACAATAAATATACAGTTATATATAATGTGATATAGTTATAATTTTAAATACTGGTACATTGGGAACTGCAACATGACATACAAATATTTTATTATTTTTAAATTTTTTTTAATTAATTCATTTTGAGAGAGAGAGAGAGAGCAAAAGCATGAGCGGGAGGGGCAGAAGGAGAGGGAGAGAGAATTCAAGGCAGACTCGACACCGAGTGCAGAGCCAGATGCAGGGCCCGATCCCAGGCCCGAACCCTGAGGTCACGACCCAAGCCAAAACCAAGAGTCAGATGCTTAACTGACTGTGCCACCCAGGCGCCCCATAAATGACATTTTAAAAAGTCAAACATATTAGTCAGTTTTTCTTCCCTCCTTTAAAATAAAATTATAAAGTGGACCTGTAATATTATATTCAAGAAAACTATTTCAAAGTGTATTTTGCAAAGAAATCACCTCATTGTCTCTAATAAAAAAATACTGACTGTATCTAATTAATTAAATAACACCAAATTACAGTCTTCCATGTGTATAAAATATAAATGTCCATAAAATCTTTTTAAGCCCTCAGTACATACACACACAAATGCAAACAGATGTGAGGTTTCATGAGATTGTTAATGAGACTGAAAACCAATGCAATGAGAAAAATCAAGTTACTCAAATTTTTAAAAATTAATAATTTTATATCATGCATTAACAAAAAGAGATAGATATAAGTTTCTGAAGATAAAATATCGACAGCTTAATTTTTTAAGAATTCTCCCTAATGTAATCTATGACTTCATTGCCATTAACAAGTAGAATTAGAAACAAAACGTTTATTAAACTTACATGGAAATTTTCTAAACACATCTTCACGCCTTAATATTGCAAAAGTAAAAAGGACTTTAATAATTCTGTGATAAGTACCCTTGGATTTCTCCAAAAGGGAAACAATTCCCTTGCTAGTAATAAAAAAAAAATGTAATGCTTTATATACATAAGAAGATAAATTATCCAGGGAGTTAGCACATATACCGTATGCCCACAAAGAAATTCTCTATCAAATGTTTGAAGCTTTCTGGGAAAAGACCTATATATTTATATTTTTAAAAGCAAAATTCCCCAAAAAATTTATTTAGAAAAATTTCAGGTCTACAGAAAAACTAAAAGGATGTTACAATAAATAAACATTTTAATCTTCACCTTGATTCCCCAGTTACTAAAATTAGCTTGCATTCTCTATATTTTCTGTACTTTTTGAAAGTAAACTACAAAAATCATCACCATTAAACATTTCAAAAATATGTCTGAAAAACAAGGACATTTGCCTATAGAACAACATTATTATTACATCCAAGGAATTTAATATTGCTACTAAATTATCTAAAATATATGCTATAACAAATCTACCAAATTATACTCAAAATATACCTTTTAGGATTTATTTTTAATGCATTACCCAATCAAGGACTGGATTTGAGTGTCACATTTATTTTTGGTTGACTAATTTAACATTTTATTCCTTCTTTCTTTTTTTAAATGAAGTATAATTAACATAAAGTGTTACATTAGTTTCAGGTGTACAATATGATGATTCAATAACAAATGTGACTCAGTGCTCATCCAGGTAAGTGTACTCTTGATCTCCTTCAGGTATTCCACCTATCTGGCAACCACCAGTTTGTTATTTGCATTTAAAAGTATGGTTTTGTTTGTTTATTTGCCTCTTTTTTTGTTTGTTCATTTGCTGTGTTTCTTAAATTCCATATGAGTAAAATCATATGGAATTTATCTTTCTCTGACTTATTTTGCTTTGTATTATACCCTCTATATCCCTCCATGTTGTTGTAAATAGCTAAATCTCATGCTCCCCGCTGAGCAGGGAACCCAGTGAAGGGCTCGACCCCAGGACCCTGGGACCACAGACGCGAGCTAAAGGCAGACTCTCAACTGGCTGAGCCACCCAGGCGCCCCTGTTTGCTAATATTTTCTTTAGGATTCCTGCATCTATGTTCATTAGAGATATTGGCCTACAGTTTTATTCTTTTTAGGGTTTTATCTGGTTTTGGTATTTGGGGTACTGCTTGCTTCATAGAATGAATTTGGAAGCTTTCCTTCATTTTCTATTTTTTTGGAATAGTTTGAGAAGAATAAGTGTTAACTGTAGTTTAAATGTCTAGCAGAATTCACCTTTGACAGCCACCTGGTCCTGGACTTTTATTGTTGGGAGTTTTTTGATTACTGAGTCAATTTCATTGCTAGTAATTAGTCTGTTCAAATTTTCTACTTCTCCCTGCTTCAGTTTTGTTAGGTTTTATGTTTCAAAGAATTTATCCATTTCTTCCAGTTTGTCCAATTTGTTGGCATATAGTTTTTCATAATATTCTCTTATAATCCATTCTATTTCTGTGGTATTGGTTGTTATTTCTTCATTTCTGATTTTGAGTCCCCCCCCCCCCCTTTTTTAAAGTCTGGCTAAAGATTTACCTACTTTGTTGAGATTTACCAAGAACCACCTCCTGGATTCATTAATCTACTGTTTTTTTCAGTCTCTATCATTTATTTCTACTCTAATCTTTACTATTTCTTCTACTGGCTTTGTTCGTTTTCTAGCTCCTTTAGTTGTAAGAAAAGATTGTTTATTTGAAATTTTTCTTGAGGTAGGCCTGCATTGATATAATCACCCCTCTTAGAAAGGTTTTGCTCTATCCCCCAAATTTGGACCATTGTGTTCTCATTTTTCTAAAAGATTTATTTATTTGAAAGGGAGCACGAACAGGGGGGCAGACGGAGAGTGAGACAGAATCTCAAACTCTACAGTGAGTGCAGAGGACTCGATCTCACGACCCTGACATCACCATCTAAGCCAAAACCAAGAATCAGACGCTTAACTGACTGAGCCACCCAGACACCCCATGTTTTCCTTTTCATTTGTCTGCGTGTAATTTTTTATTTTCTTTGTCAGATGACCCATTCATTGTTTAGTAGAATGTTATTTAATCTCCACGTATTTGTGTCCTTTCCAGATTTTGTTTTTGTGATTACTTCCTGGTTTCATACTGTTTTGGTCATAAAAGATGCATAATACTATTTTAGTCTTTTTGAATTTATTGAGACTTCCCTGGTGATATAACATGTGATCTCTCCTGGAGACTATTCCATGAACATTTGAAAAGAATGTGTATTCCACTTATTTTGGATGGGATGTTCTGAATATGTTAAGCCTATCTGATCCAATGTATAATCCAAGGCTGCTGTTTCCTTGTTGATTTTCTGTCCAAATGATCTATCCATTGATGTAACTGGGGTATTAACGTCCCCCACTATTACTGTATTCCTCTCAGTTTCTTCATTTATGTCTATATTATAGTTGCTTTATGTATTTAGGTGCTCCCATGCTGGGTGCATAAGTAGTTAGAATTGTTATACCCTCTTGTTGGATTGTTCCCTTCATCATTATGTTCCCTTTGTCTCTTTGTTTTAAAGTCTATTTTGTCTGATACAAATACTGCTAATCTAGCTTTCTTTTTGCTTCCATTTGCATGATAAATGTTTTTCCATCCCTACAATATCAATTTACATGTGTCTTTAGGTCTTTTGTGAGTCTCTTGTAGGTAGCATATGGATGATGGTCCTGCTTTTTCATCCATTCAGTCACACTATGTCTTTTGATGGGAGCATTTAGTCTATTTACATTTAAAGGAATTTATTGACAGGTATGTACTTATTGCCATTTTGTTACTTGTATTATGCTTGTTTTTATAGTTCTTCTCTGTTCCTTTCTTTTTATCTTCCTCTTTAGTTTTATGCTTCGATTTCTCCCTCTTTATTTTCTTTTTTTTTTTTTTTTTTTTAAGATTTTATTTATTTATTTATTCGACAGAGAGAGACAGCCAGCGAGAGAGGGAACACAAGCAGGGGGAGTGGGAGAGGAAGAAGCAGGCTCATAGCGGAAGAGCCCGATGTGGGACTCGATCCCGCAACGCCGGGATCACGCCCTGAGCCGAAGGCAGACGCTTAACCGCTTTGCCACCCAGGCGCCCCTCCCTCTTTATTTTCTGTGTATCTATTATAAGTTTCTGATTTCTGGTCACCATTAGGTTCACATATAACATCTTTTGCATACAATAGTCTATATTAAGTTGATGGTCTCTTACGTCTGAACCCATTCAAAAAGCACCAAATTTTTACTCCCTCCTCCCCATGTTTTATGTATATGATGTCATACATTACATTCTTTTATTTTGTGACTCCACTGACTGATTTTTATAGATATAATTGATTTTACTACTTTTTTCCTTTAACTTCTGTGCTGGTTTAATAAGTGATCAATCTCCTGCATTTACTGTGTTTGCATTTACTTGTGAATTTTTTTCCTTTCATAATTTTCTTACTCTTGCATATGGTCTTTTCTTTCGACTCAAAGAATTCCCTTTAACGACTCTTAGAAGGCTGGTTTAGTGGCGATGAACTTCCTTTAACTTTTTTCTAGTAAACTCTTTCTCTTTCCTTCTATTTTGAATAATAACTTTATTGGGTAGAGTATTTTTGGCTGCAGGTTTTTCCTTTCAGTACTTTGCATATATCATGCCACTCTCTTCTTGCCTGCAAAATTTCTGTTGAAAAATCAGCTGATAGCCTTATGAGGGTTCCCTTATTTGTAACTGTTTTATTTTCTCTTATTGCATTTGAAATTCTTGGTCACTACTTTATGCCATTTTAATTATGTGTCTTGGTGTGGACCTCCTCAGGTTAATTTCATTGGGGGCCCTCTGTGATTCCCAGTTCTGGATGTGTTTCCTTCCCTAGGTTTGGGAAGTTTTTCATTTTATTTCTTCAAATAAAGTTTCTGCCCCTTCTCTCTCTCTTTTCCTTCTAAGGATCCCAATAATGTGACCATTATTACATGTGACCATGTCGCTGAAATTCCTTAACTTATTATCACTTTTTATTATACTTTTTTCTTTTTGCTGTTCAACCAAGTTGCTTTCCTTTATCCTGTCTTTCAGGTTTCTGATCCATTCTTCTGTCCCCTCTAACCTTCTAATGATTCCCTTCAATGTATTTTTATTTCAATTATTGACTTCATTTCTGACTGGTTCTTTTTTACATTTTCTTTTTGTTGAAGGCCTCACTGAAAGCCTCCACTCTTTTCTCAAGTCCAGTGAGTTTCCTTATGACCATTCTTTGAGTTCTTTATCAGACATATTGCTTATTTCCATTTCATTTACCTCTTTTGTTGTGGTTTTGTTCTGTTCTTTCATTTAGGTTATATTTCTCTATCTCATTTTGCCTGTTTGTTTCCATGCATTAGAAAAGTCAGCTACATCTCCTGCTCTTGAAAAGAGTGGCCTTATGAAGAAGCACAATGCCCCCTATTCACTAAAACAAGGTGCTTTATTTAGAGGTGTCTCCTATGTGGGTTGCATGAGACCTACTATTATGACTGAGCTATATTTGCCTTCAGTCCTATCGGTTGCAATGGCCCACTTCGCCTGTTGTGGATGCAGCAAGTGGGGTTTGGCCTCTTTGCTGTTCAGGGGCCAGTTTGCAGCTGCACTGGGGTTGTACTGGAAGTGTCGGCTATCAGATGCCTGCCCTCAGCCCACCTGCTGGGTGGTCTCCCTTCTTTGTCCCCTGACAGGTTTTCATTAGTGCTTGGGGCTGGCAGTCAAACCAGATGCCTGGCTCCAGTCTGTTTGCCAAGGCTGCAGTCACACTGGCAAGGCACCATCTCTGAGCTGCTAGCTATAAAGTTCAGCTGTTGGGACTGTGGACTCACTCGTGTATGTGGTTATCTTCCCCACTCTCCAGGGCAGGAGTCACTATAAAATGGTGCCAGTCCTTGCCTGGAGTACTTGCAGGGTACATTAGGGCAGGAGGTATTTGAGACATGCCTGCTAAATGGAGCTGGTTGGATGGGACAGATCCTCAGGAGAACACAAGGGCAGGACATTTGGTGCTAGCAAGATAAGTGGAGAGTGTTTGTGCTGGTTCTGCAAGTGTCCCATTGCAGCTTTCCAGGCTGTGTATGGGGAAAGAAATGACACCCACCATTTGTTCTTGGAGAAGTCTCCTAAAGATCTCTGTCCCTCCAGCACCTATTCTGACATTAACAAATAAATTTCCTTTATGAACACCCCAAATGCTTTTCAAACTGCTCCTTCTATGCTGTATCTCAACCATGTTACTTATGCTGGCTCTTTAAAGGCAGGAACTTGGTTTCTTATCACCCACCAGCTCTTTCAGAGAACAACCTACTAATTTTTAAAGTAAGAACTAAACCCTGCTGATTGTAAAAACTGAAATTAAGCCCCACAGGTTTTCAAAGCCCAATGTTATAGGGATTCATCTTTGCAGTGTGGGTACCCTGTGCCTGGGGTGCCTGGTATGGAGTCTGATCCTCTCACTTCTCTGTGCTCATGGTGTCCCTCTCCTTTGTGGTTAGTTTCATAGGGAGTTTGACTCCCAACCATGTCTCTGCACTTCCCACTCTTTATGATGTGGCCTCCTCTCTACAATTAACTGTGTAAAGTCTGTTCTGTCAGTCATCAGGTCATTTTCGGAGTTAATTGCACTGATGAGGCTGTTATCTTGGAGTGTCTGTGACAAAGTGACCTCAGGATCCTTCTACTCTGCCATCCTCCTGATTGTCATATCCCTTTAGTCTTTCTTACTCTAGTTATATTCATACTTATTTTCCAATTCTCTCTGATAGCTACATTTTTTAAAAGCCCAGGCAAGCTGTCTTATAAGTAGCCACAATTTGGCTTTGTCTGATTGTTTATTCACAGGTAGATCTGTTTTATCATTTTGGTAAGAAGTCAAGATGCATGATATGCACTTAAACACTGTGTCACAATGAAGCACCTACAGTTCCATTACTAGCATGACCACTTAGTTAAAATACTACTGGTGCTCTCTACAGTCTTAAGACTAGTAGTAGCTTGACACTCAATAAAGCTATACTGTGCTCACAGAGAATATGTAAAGAAATGCTTATAGATAAGCAAACGAGTGTCTTAAAGGTGATTATTTCATATTTGTCAGTATTTGATTACCTTTTCCAAATGCAACGCATCAATAATTTAAGAAAGAGGAATCATGTTCAAGTGAAACATACAATTTTTAAATCAGAAGTATATGTATATGTCATGGTAGGAGGCAAGATGGCAGAGGAGTAGAGGACCCCATTTCAACGAGTCCCCTGAATTTAGCTGGATATCTACCAAACCATTCTGAACACCCACGAAATCAGCCTGAGGTATAAGAATATATATCTGGATCTCTACAAGCAGAAAAGCACTTCCTGTCCCAAGGCACGAAGGACGGAGTCGTGAATCTGCAGGGAGATAAACAGAAGGGGGAGGGAGCCTCCATAAGCTGGCTCCTGGAAAGTGATATACCATGGGAGTGCAAGTGTCCTGTGCCGGGAACTAGGCAAAAACTCCCAGAGTGGTAGTGGCCGGGAAAGGGCTTTAGAGCAGCACCCAGACAGGATCCAGGACCTGCAGGTGTGCATGCGAGCCCACGGCCGCTAGCGGTCTTAGAAGTACAAAAGGCGGGGACACACCCGGGCCCCTGGGACGACCTCTGAGAGAGGCACTGTGGGCAGGCACCATGGGAGGCTGCGGTTTTTAGCCGCACATACAGAAACAGAAACTGTCCTGGAGGGTTTAATGAAGAGAGCAGACTGCTACTTCTTAGCTCTGGGCCAGAGGTTTGGGTGTGGCCATTTTTGCTCGGACCCTCAGAAGAGGCACTGAAAGCTGCCAGAGAACAAAAGCACAAAAGGCCAGTTTCCACTGAGCCCAGCCACCTGTCAGGGTGCAGGGCAACTCCACCCAAGCAAGGTTGCCTGAGAAATAGCGCAGCAGGCCCCTACCCCAGAAGACAGGCTAGAAGGACAAGAGGATGACAACCCTAGGGTCCCCATAAAACTAAAATCCCAACACCAGGGGAAAATAGTATATTGAGCTGCAGGCATTGCCTCACGACTTATTTTTCAGACACAAATCTCTTTTTCTTCTTTCTCTTACGCTTCCTCTGTTTTTTCTTTTTACCTTTTTCTCATTTCAACTAGATGTTTAATATATCACCTATATTATATATACATATAACGACTATACTATATTTCATAGTAGTTTTTTAACTTGTACATTTTCACACCTATATTTTTTTTATAGATATATGCTTCACTATAGTCCTTTTTTCCCTATTCAATATTACCTTTTTATATATATACAAGTTTTACTTGCCCTGTAATTTTGGGAAGTAGTGTCCTCTAACAGACCAAAATACACCCAGAAACAAATGAAACACCCTACTTTGTCCACACTGAGAGATTATAGCCCACCTCACTCACCCCCCCCTTTTTTTTAAAGATTTTATTTATTTATTTGACAGAGAGAGAGACAGCCAGCGAGAGAGGGATCACAAGCAGGGGGGGTGGGAGAGGAAGAAGCAGGCTCCTAGCGGAGGAGCCTGATGTGGGGCTCGATCCCAGAACACTGGGATCACACCCTGAGCTGAAGACAGATGCTTAACAACTGAGCCACCCAGGCGCCCCTCACCCCCCATTTTATTAAATTTTTAATTTTTAAAAAAATTTCTTAAATATATAAATTTTATTCTTGTGCTTCACTTTGGCTTTGCTTTTCCAATGGTGGTTTCCAACCACTCTGGGTTTTCCCAGGGTGCATCTTGCTTGGGTCGTGCTTGATATTTTGGACTCTGAACATTCCCTCAACCATCCCTCAACAGAATGACTACAAGGAGGAACTTCCAAGAAGGAAAATAACAAGAGACAATGTCCTCTGCCACAGGTCTAATGGACAGGGATATAAAAAAGATGTCAGAGATAGAATTAAGGGTAGCAATTATGAAGTCAATAGCTAGGCTTGAAAAAGTATTAGTGACAATACAGACTCTCTAAGAGCAGAAATGAGATCCAATCAGGCTGAACTTAAAAATGCTATGAATGAGATGCAGTCTAAACTGGATAATCTAACAGCAACAGTAAATGAGGCAGAAGAATGAATTAGTGATCTACGAGATAAGCTGACAGAAAGGAAGGAAGCCGAGGAGGATAGGGATAAGCAGCTAGAAGCCCATGAGAAAAGACTTAGAGAGATCAATGATGCCATGAAACATTGCAATGTCAGAATAACTGGGATCCCTGAGGGGAAGGAGAGACAGAGAGGACTAGAAGAAATATTTGAACAAATCATGGCTCAGAACTTCCCTAATCTGGGGAAGGAAACAGTCCGACAGGCAGAGAGGATACCTCCCAAGATGAATAAAAATAGACCAATACCCTGGCATATAACAGTGAAACCTGCAAATCTTAGAGCCAAGGAAACTATCCTGAGAGCAGCTGGGGGAAGAGATTTCTTAACTACGGAGGGAGGAATATAAGAATAACGTCGGACCAGTCCACAGAGACCTGGCAAGCCAGAAAGGTCTGGCAAGACATATTCAGGGTACTAAATGACAAGAACATGCAGGCAAGAATACTTTATCCAGCAGAGCTGTCATTCAGAATGGATGGAAACACAAAGAGCTTCCAGGATTGGCAGAAACTGAAAGAATATGTGACTGCCAAGACAGACATGCAAGAAATATTAAGGGGGATTCTGTAAAAGAAGAAAGACCCCAAGAGTAATACAGACCAGAAATTTACAGAGACAATCTATAGAAACAGGGACTTTACAAACAATACGATGGCACTAAATTAATGCCTTTCAATAGTTACTCTCAATGTGAATGGCCTAAGTGCTCCCATGAACGTCACAGGGGTGCAGATTGGACACAAAGACAGGACCCATCCATATGCTGTCTACAAGAGACTCATTTTGAACCTAAAGACACCTCCAGATTGAAAGTGAGGGGATGGAGAACCATTTCTCATGCCAACAGACCTCAAAAGAAAGCTGGGATAGCAATTCTCATATCAGACAAATTAGAGTTTAAACCAAAGACTGTAGTAAGAGATGAACAGGGACACTATACCATACTTAAGGGTCTATCCAACAAGAAGATCTAACAATTGTAAATATGTATGCCCCCAACATGGAAGCAGCCAACTATATAAGAAAACTATTAACCAAAATAAAGAGTCATATTGATAATAATACATTAATAGTAGGAGACCTTAACACTCCACTCTCAGCAGTGGACAGATCATCTAAGCAGAAGATCAACAAAGAAACAAGAGCTTTGAATGACACACTGGACCAGATGGACTTTGTAGATATATACAGAACATTCTATCCTAAAACAAGAGAATACTCGTTCTACTCAAGGGCACATAGAACCTTCTCCAGAATAGACCATGTACTGGGTCACAAATCAGGTCTAAAACTATACCAAAAGATTGAGATTATTCCCTGCATTTTATCAGACAACAATGCTCTGAAGCTGGAACTCAATCAAAAGAAATAATTTGGAAGCAATTTAAACACTTGGAAGTTAAAGAGCATCCTGCTAAAGAATGAATGGGTCAACCAAGAAATTAAAGAGGAACTTAAACACTACATGGAAACTAATGAGAATGAAAACACATCAGTCCAAAACTTATGGGATACACAAAGGCAGTCCTCAAGGGGATATACATAGCCATCCAAGCCTCTCTCAAAAAAGTAGAAAAATCCCAAATGCACAAGCTAACCTTATACCTAAAGGAGCTGGAGAAATATCAGCAAATAAAATCTAAACCAAGGAGAAGAGAAATAATAAAGATTAGAGCAGAGATCAATGAAATAGAAACCAGAAAAAAAAGTAGAACAGATCAACAAACCTAGAAGCTAGTTCTTTCAAAGAATTAATAAGATTGATGAACCTCTGGCCAGACTTATCCAAAAGAAAAGGGAAAGGACCCAAATCAATAAAATCATGAATGAAAGGGAAGAGATCACGACTAACACCAAGGAAATAGAAACAATTATTAGAAATTACTACCAGCAACTGTATGCCAACAAATTAAGCAACCTGGAAGAAATGGATACCTTCCTGGAATCTTATAAACTACCAAGACTGAAACAGGAAGAAACAGACAATCTGAACAGACCAATAGCCAGGAAAGGACAGGGAAGACAACTCTCACCACTGTTGTTCAACATAGTACTAGAAGTCCTACCCTCAGCAATCAGACAAAAATAAATAAATAAAAGCCATTCAAATTGGCAAAGAAGAAGTCAAACTCTCACTCTTCACAGATGACATGATAATTTATGTGGAAAACCCAAAAGACTCCACCTCCAAATTACTAGAACTCATACAGCAATTCACCAATGTGAAAGGATACAAAATCAATGCACAGAAATCAGTTACGTTTCTATACAATAACAATGTAACTTTATAAAAGAAATTAAGGAGAAAATCCTGTTTACAATTGCACCAAAAAACATAAGATACCTGGGAATAAACCTAACCAAAGAGGTGAAAGATCTGTGCACTAGACACTACAGAACACTTATGAAAGAAATTGAGGAAGACACAAAGAGATGGAAAAACATTCCATGCTCATGGATTGGAAGAATAAATGTGAAAATGTCTATGCTGCCCAGAGTAATTTACACATCCAGTGGAATCCCTATCAAAATACCATTGACATTTTTCACAGAGGTGGAATAAACAATCCTAAAATTTTTATGGAACCAGAAGAGACCCCAAATCACCAGGGGAATGCTGAAGAAGAAAACCAAAGGTGAGGGCATCATGATGCCTGACTTTAAGCTATATTACAAAGCTGTGATCATCAAGCTACCATAGTACTGGCACAAAAACAGACACATAGATCAGTGGAACAGAATAGAGAGCCCTCAACTCTATGGTCAACTAATCTTTGACAAAACAGGAAAAAATATTCAATGGATAAAAGGCAGTCTCTTCAATAAATGGTGCTGGGAAAATTGGACAGCTATATATAAAAGAATGAAACTGGACCATTCTCTTACACCGTATACAAAGATAAACTCAAAATGGATGAAAGACCTCAATGTGAGACAGGAATCCATCAAAATCGTAAAGAAGAACATAGGCAGTAACCTCTTTGACACTGGCCACACAACTTCTTTCAAGACACATCTCCAAAGGCAAGGGAAACAAAAGCAAAAATGAACTTTTGGGACTTCATCAAGATAAAAAGCTTCTGTACAGCCAAGGAAATAGTCAACAAAACTAAGAGGAAACCCACAGAATGGGAGAAGGTATTCGCAAATGACCTAATAGATAAAAGGCTGGTATTCAAGATCTATAAAGAACTTCTCAAACTCAACATCCAAAAAACAAATAATCCAGTCAAAAAATGGGCAGAAGCCATGAACAGACACTTCTCCAAAGAAGAAATACAAATGGCTAACAGACACATTAAAAAATGTTCAACATCACTAGCCATCAGGGAAATTCAAACCAAAACCACAATGAGATACCACTTTACACCAGTTAGAATGGCAAAAATTAACAAGGCAGGAAACAACAAATGTTGGTGAGGATGTGGAGAAAGGGGAACCTTCTTACACTGTCAGTGGGAATGTAAGATGTTACAGCCACTTTGGAGAACAGTATAGAGGTTCCTCAAAGATAAAAATAGAGCTGCCGTACGACCCAGCAATTACTCTACTGGGTATTTACTCCAAAGATACAGATGTAGTGAAAAAAGGGGGCACATGCACCCCAATGTTCATAGCCGCAGTGTCCACAATAGCCAAACTGTGTACAGAGCTGAGATGCCCTTCAACAGATGACTGGATTAAGAAGATGTGGTCCATATATACAATGGAATATTACTCAGCCATCAGAAAGAATGAATATCTACCATATGCATCGACATAGATGGAACTGGAGGGAATATGCTAAGTGAAATAAGTCAAGCAGAGAAAGACTATTATCATATGGTTTCACTCACATGTGGAACATAAGGAATAGCATGGAGGACCATAGGGGAAGGGAGTGAAACCTGAATGGTAAGAAATCAGAGAGGGAGACAAAACATGAGAGACTATGCACTCCAGGAAACAAACTGGGTTTCAGAAGGGAGGGGGGTGGGGGATGGTGTAGCCAGGTGATGGGTAATTAAGAAGGGCACATGTTGTGATGAATAGTATGTGTTATATGCAACTAATGAATCACTGAACACTACATCAAAAACTAATGATGTAGTATATGTTGGCTAACTGAACATGACAAAAAAAAGTATATGTTTATGTCTCACTTTCAGAAAATTAATATTCAGAAACCTAATCTTAATAACAGTTACAATGTATTATTGCAGACTATGAGTCAGGACACACATTGGATGTTTTTCATGTCTAACAAAATAAAGAATATATTTTATATTGTAATGGGATTTTTTTTTTTTTTTACTTTATAAAGTAATTATTTGACTTACACCCTGATTTAACAAGTGATACCTCAATGAAATTGTAGGGGGTAAAACACTAAACTGGGGTGGGGTGTGATGGGCCCTTGCCCTGCTCTCTCATTAACTAGTTGTGTAACTTTGGATAAATCTGTTAACTACCTGGGTCCCAGTTTTTATCATCTGCAAAATTCAATCAGCCATCAAGTCCTTCAGATTGAAAGGAGAATGGGGAGACCATTCTGCCAAAGATGAATGATGATTTAAATACCTAGAGATGAAAAAGACTTTGGTGACAAAGGAATGAAATGTTAGAACCAGTCTTGCGTAAACCCTTAGGAAAACTTAAATATTTAGAGGCCTAAAAAGAGATGTGAGCAGTCACAGATTACACAGTGAATCAGCAGCAGAGCCAAAAGATAGCTGCCCAATTTGTCTTGGGCCAAAAAAACCCTCTTCCCCAGACTTAAAGTTACTAGAAGAGCACACACCAGCTTACCTGTATGCAAGAGCCAAAGCCCAGGCCCCAGCAGCGCAGTACAGACTGTCATGGATTTTTGCCTTCTGATTATCACCGCATGTTTTAGTGGGAAAGAGACCTGTGGTTGGACTTTGATACAGCAGCAATGTTGACTTGACTGGAATGGAACACAAGAAAAAGAATGAATTGTACAGCCATCCATCTTCCTTGGGCTGAAGATCTTAATCTTTAGTTTCCTCATTCTACTTCTGACAATTCTGTTGTTCCTAAATTTACCTATAATATGCCACTTTTTAAAAGCATGCAGAAACTGCTTCATGAAGGTCACTCCAGCTTTAGTGGGACTCCACCCTGAAGGAAGGGTATTTCTACTTTTGAGAAAAGGACTCAACTAACTAGCAGTTAAAAACCTTTCAGCATATTCCACCTAATGTCTGTAAGTGTTGCAAGGCAACATCAGGCACAGAAAAAAAAAAAAAGACCAATAAAAAAGAAGCATATTTTCAACAACTTCAATAGGGAAACAAAGCAAATGTACGACAAAGCGTGGCATTAGTCGTTAAATCCAAAGCCAACTCAACTGCTAAATAAACCCGAATCTTGCTTTCCACTGATGACTAACTTGTGTCTGGTCTTCAGAGGAACGTTTTCATTTTACTCATCATGTTATATTATTCGGGCTAGAGATATGTTTAGCATTTCAAAATCAAATCCTATCCTTATATGATATGAAAACAAGTAAATAATATTTGGAGAACATTTTACTTAAATAAAAGAAGTCTGAAATTAATGCTTTATTACCTTTTATAAAAGAGTCTTAAAATATAAAAATACACTCACCAAAACTACATTTCCTAAATGCTTTTTTTTTCCTAACTATAAATATTTTCCCGTAAAATACATTAAATTACTCTAACCTAGATTGACATATGTCACCTTCTTTTAGAATAGTTTTTTAGTGACCTAAAGCACTCCGCTCCTTCAAAGAGATTAAAGAATTAAATTTCTTTTTCTCTTTCTCAGACAAAACTGATATTATCATTACCTTTTTTTTTTTTTTCCAGAATACCAGAGTATTTAGTATTTTTCCCCATGTAAAGAATCGGTCCTTATAGTCTGAATTAAACAACAGACATTTCTTTAAAAACTTACTTAAATTTCTTTATCTGGTTATGACTACAATGATAATAAAAGAGCCACATAAGAAAATATTCCAGAACTGTGACCAAAGTAAGATGTATTAAGGTTTTACATGAGGTTAACACAAACAACAAAAAAATCCTTATCTCAGGGGAAATAAATAAGTTAAATTTAATATTATTTGCCATACAAGGCCATATACATGGCACAAGAAGCAAACTGGCAAAAATTAATAGGCTTTTCTAACTTACAATCTGAAGAACAAAGAGGAGTCCTGTGTATACATATCTCAAAGTCGATTACTCACATTAAACAATAAAATCTGCCAGGCTGCTCTTGGCAAAACAAACAATAACAAATAAGATAGGGACCTGTTATTAGTAACAGTAACCTGAGATTATCTTTTGTATCTCAATGAATTAGAAATAGATATAAAAGGCTTAGGAATACTTGGGAACCGTGTATAGGTAAATGAGTAAGGAATACTTCTACAATATCATTACGCAACTAGTAATCAAGAAATGCCTCTAGTTCTCAAATCTGGTAATGTTTAGGAGGGCTAAAAGGACACAGAGGACATTGGTGATGGTTTCAAAATTATTCAAGGGACAGACGACTTGCTGGAATTCTTTTATAGTCCCAGTATCAATATGCAATTGGAGTATATAGCTGCTTCAGCAATGAAACTACCCCAACATCCAAATGAAAGAATATCATCATGCACATAATATATGCAATATAGGAGAGTAAATACTAATGATACTACCTAAGGACATGTTTTCCTCAAGTTTTGCTTACCAATTCTGTAATAATGATCCAATTTATCCCACAGAGTTTCATTATCAGGTCTCGGAAGATTAATGCTTTTAAGAGGTTCATAAACTGAGCCTAAAAGAAAAATGAAAACCCATCAAATTCAATCATTTTCATTGAGATAAACAAAGAAAACTTCTAAATAAATGAAAAAGCACTAGTTAGCAATCTAATTTTCATTTTTATATGTGAACTACCACTCTGTATTACTGGTCAAATTTTTGGTGGGGGAAGGAGAGAGAAGAAATCGCCCTTGTAACAAGTATAGAAGGGTTTTAAATGTTAGGAAACCCCACCCTCACCCCTGGCAGTTAATCTAACTGACTCATATGTACACAATGGTCCCAACAACTCAAATACCAATAATACTTATGTGCTAGTCACAAGTGCAGTAATTTCAGTTCCCTTTGAGAAATATCTACTTAAATGTCCTGAAATCCAAACCTTATTCTTCACGCTCATGATCAGGCAATTTTCTGTCAAATGATCATATCCCAAAAACCTCAAGGAAAAAGATAATGCTCACATGTCCCAAAGTCATCCACTCCATGAATATTCAGATAGTTTTCATACTGAAATTCTGAAGCCTCCGCTTTCTCCTAGGTAGATAAAACTCATGCCTTATTATCTGGACTAAAGCAGAAACCATTTCAACTTCTCAGCCATGAAAACTACTCCAAGGTATTAGCAGAGCCTACTGCTCAAAAGCTACAGAATACACAATAATTATGATAATTTGCCACAAAATGGATACAGAAAATTGTTCACTTGACTAGTGTACATTCTCAACTACTGACTGAAAGGAAGACATCTGAACCTTCAGCCATCAGACTAAGTACTGTCTCTCATTCTTCTTAAAAGCACTCAGAAATTATAAACATCCCAAGGTCACAACTAATCCACCTCTGGATTCAGGTAATATACGTCATATAGCCTAACAAAATAGCACAAGAGTGGCCCTAAATTTACCTGGGGTTGGAAGGGGAATGTGTTGGCATGCATTAACAATCTTTTTCTAAAAAAAATTAAAGCATTTATGTTCATAAAAGTGTTATGTCCGGTATGCTAGTATAAAGCCAAGGTATTTGGAATCCCTTTATGTTTAGGGAGATAATAAACATTATGAAGGAAGAAAAGAAAGATCTATACATTAAGGCAATAATATTATCTTCTGTTGGAAAGAGAGATGACTTACACATCAGAACAGGAATATGAAATGACCTGAGTGAAGAGATTTTCTCAAAAAGACAATGACATCAACCAGACTGGCCCCACAGGGAAGAGTGGGGAGACCTACCAACCTAGACAGGAAAGCATCAGGAACTCCTGCACAAGAGGCAAGGACCCGGCCGTGCCCTCTGCCTCCCTGCATTCAATAGCTCTGGGTAGATATAAGTGTATGGGCAGCCTAGCAGTTTGGAAAAAGTGATGTGGCCACTGCTCACAAGTCAGGTGCTATGCTCTGTGAGTCTACAACCTCTCCGTGAAGCTCATTCAATAATTAATAAAATAAAATCAGGTGCAAATCATCACAAGTTTTAAATTGTGAATACATATATACAAAGATTAAAGGAGACACATTTGCTGGGGTGGAAGGACTATGGATGAATGATATTTCTATTTTTATTTATTAGAATAGCTAATATTTTGCTTTATATAAGAAAAAAATCACCAGAAGTTACATACGCTTTCATCACATACAGGTAAAGCAATACATGTACACATGCATAAAACTTGAAGTACAATATGCAAAACTGAAATCCACTTTCATATCTACCATAATAATTGTAGGTGAGTTTATTTTGAAAGATTGTTCTAATGTCACTGTATCATGGTTTTTAGGGTAAAAAATATTTATTTTTAAAAGTGCTATTACATTTAAGGTGTCCCTCAACTCCCAAAAAGACTAAAATGATTCTGTTACCTAATGTTTCTCAATGAAATCACCAATGGAGTTTCATAAAAGCTACAATAAATAAACAAAAGGAAAACAATACTTTTCAGGAATATAAATACCTATGCAGTAAGAGCTAAAAGAGAAGATGTTCAAAGCATAGCAAAAAAGTATAAAAGTAACATCACCTAACTCACCAAGAATCAATATTTTCTTGTACTTTCTTATATCTTCAAAGAAAGCCCATGGTGAATTAAGAACAGCTTGCCTAGATAAATGTTAATATTTTAATGATCACCAATGTATTGCTTCTGAAGTAACTGTGTAAAATTAAACAAGGATGTTCCACACAATTTATGGCAAACAGTACCACAAATCTGAAGTCA